>NW_021225838.1:0-1741 GCF_002162155.2 Triticum dicoccoides
CCAATATTTTCAGAGAGCAACATGAGCATTTTCTTGGACCCTTTTGGAGAAATTTTTATTTGGGTCATTTTCAAAAATGATTCTGAGGGTTCCACCAATCCTCATTTCAAATTTAAATGAAATTTAAATATGATGCACAAATGGCTAGCTAGTCTAAGTCATACCAGACTAGGGATGTGACAACTCGCCCCCTCTTGAAAAAATCTCGTCCCGAGATTCAAGGGTTGACGGAAAGAAAGCGGGGTACTCCAGTCGAAGACGATCTTCTCGCTCCCAAGTAGCTTCTCTCTCGGAATGATGAGACCACTGAACTTTGAGAAACTTGATGTTCTGACGTCGAGTGACACGCTCTGCTTGATCAAGAATGCGAACCGGGTACTCTCGGTATGTGAGGTTATCTTGGAGATCAAGCGTTTCATGGTCCACTCCGCGGATAGGATCCGAGAAGCAACGCCTGAGTTGAGATACGTGGAAGACATCATGAATTCGAGAAAGATGTGGGGGTAGTTCCAATTGGTAGGCAACCTCTCCTCGTTTAGCGAGAATACGAAAAGGACCAATGTAACGAGGAGCCAACTTGCCCTTGATACCGAAATGATGGGTACCCTTCAAAGGAGTAACCCGAAGGTAAGCTTGGTCGCCAATTTCATAAGTCATATCCTTATGATGACGATCATACTGACTCTTTTGACGAGATTGGGCTGTTTTCAAATTCTCATGAATGATGCGAACTTGCTCTTCTGCCTCCTGGATCATGTCCGGTCCAAAGAATTGTCTTTCACCGGTTTCTGACCAGTTCAAAGGTGTTCGACATCTTCGTCCATAGAGAACCTCAAAAGGAGCTTTCTTGAGGCTGGATTGGTAGCTATTGTTATAAGCAAACTCGGCGAAAGGAAGACATTTCTCCCAATCTATACCGAATGAGATAATGCAAGCTCTGAGCATGTCTTTGAGAATTTGATTGACCCGTTCCACCTGACCACTCGACTGAGGGTGGAAAGCGGTACTGAAGGAAAGATGGGTTCCCATGGAAGTTTGGAAACTCTCCCAGAAATGAGAAGTGAAAAGACTGCCACGGTCTGAATTGATCTCTAGTGGAACACCATGCAGTGATACTATTCGAGAAATATATAAGTCAGCAAGCTGACTAGCAGTGATATTTTCTCGAACAGGAAGGAAGTGAGCCACTTTGGAAAGACGATCAACGACTACGAAGATAGCGTTATTCCCTCTCTTGGTCCTGGGAAAGCCGGTGATGAAGTCCATACCAACTTTATCCCATTTCCATTCAGGAATAGCTAAAGGCTGAAGGGTGCCAGCAGGCCTTTGATGCTCTGCCTTAACGCGACGACAAACGTCACATTTAGCAATGAACTCAGCGATTTCTCTCTTCATCCTAGTCCACAAGAACCTCTGGCGTAGGTCCTGATACATCTTAGTACTACTGGGATGAATCGTGAGAGGAGATTCATGCGCCTCCTTAAGAATCAGTTGTCGAAGATGTTGATTCTTGGGAACCACCAAGCGATTCTCAAAGAAAACAACACCACGATCATCCATAGTGAAACATCCACCAACTCCCTTCTTAATGTTTCTCTTGATCCGGGAAATTCCTGTGTCTTGCTTTTGAGCAGCGATAATCCGATCTTCAAGATCAGGTTTCGCCACCAAGGTAGAAAGAAATCCGCGAGGAGCTATGTGAAGATTAAGCTTACAGAATTCCTCATGGAGAAGTGGTTGG
>NW_021225839.1:0-1426 GCF_002162155.2 Triticum dicoccoides
ACATAACTAAACACGGAAGAATGAAATGCAACATATGAAAGAATCAAATGCTCATTCCTTTCTCTCTGCTTTTTGCGAGGACTATTACTCTCCCTTTAACAAGGCTAAAACATCATAATAAGAATTACCAGCAATCTTGAAAAGGTGGATATCCCATGTGAATCTAATTTTTCATATAAAGCACACGCCAAGTCTGTTGATCCCAGTCCAGCAATTGCACAAGAAGAAGCGAGCATCATAAATATTGAGCAACATAAGCTATGAATTGTTTATAGTACATTCCAAAATTAATAGCTTATCATCTCTATTGATCTCCAAATCTCACCTATCAGCCAAATTGAAAGAATACATGTTGAATGCAACGATTGAACCTTCATAGATCATGCAGTCGGGGCTGGACGAATGGGGCTGGCCGTCGAGGCCGGCGGCTGGCTTCATCTAGTCCCGCAGAACATGATCCATACCCAACCACCTTTCCATCAGACGAGATGCATGGCCAGATCAAAGCTGCAGCAATGGCTGAGAAATGATATGTAGAGCACGCAAACAACCAATTGGGGTGTGGGAAAGAGGTTGCCTATAACCTTGTGGCTATAGGCACCCGCATGGAGGACTGGGAGTGGGATGGCACTGACTCTTCACCGACGGCCGCCGCGGGGAGGGCAGTGGGCCTTCTCCCGTGTTCGTTGAAAAGGTGGTGTGAGATCGCGAGGGAATTGGGGTGGAGGAAGGGAGGGGCCGCGACGCGCGGCTAGATCCTGCCGGCGACGAGGGAGGGAGGGGCCGCGACGCGCGGCTAGATCCTAACGGCGACGAGGGAGGGAGGGGCCGCGACGAGCGGCTAGATCCTGCCGACGAGGATTAAAATCCTAGTGGCGGCGAGGAATAAACCCTAACGAACGGGATAAAAATTGAACCGAAAATAGCCCTGAAATTCGTACCGAGAATACCCTCGAAATATTTGGGAGGAAAAATCAGATCAGTTCGAAATATTTTTTCTCCCGAAAATGCCCCTCGGGGTCTGATATAATACACGTGACATCAGCGTATTGCATCGGATCTGGACCGTCGAATTCGCTCCGACGGACGGTCCATATCGTCCGGATGCACTGTAAAATGACTCTTAATCAAAGTGTTTGGAGCAAACCTTTTCTCTGGTTTGTCCATACGGATGTATTGCACATGCGTTGTATTCTACGCCGTGGTTTTTTCTGCTTCACCTGGTAAAATAGGAGGCACATAGACATATAGAGAGATCATGAAGGCTCTAGGGAGCTTGGACAGGTTCTGGCTTTATAAAATATAAACAAATCTTGTATCTCATTGTGGTTACAATCAAAAAATGTTCTCACTCATCGGGTAATCTCTTCGTCTGTCACACAAAAGAGGAAAAAAACCTGTTATGTCAATCTTGCCAAAAAAAAAA
>NW_021225840.1:0-1909 GCF_002162155.2 Triticum dicoccoides
ACCGCAAGAGAGAATATATATATTTTCACACGAGTTCTATCCGCTAACAGCTTTTTACAACACGACATTACATCTGTCCGGTCGCAACCTCGAACCGCTCTTTGTCTGCCGCTCCATGTTTTGAGACGCGGTTGCTTATTGACACGTCCCGTCAAAGCAGAGATCGTGTCCCCTTATCGCGGGATTCTCATCAATGCAGGCATAGGTAACCCAACCATTCCGTTTATACATCCCTTGGGAATAGGCGAGTTTTTAGGATGAGTGGGGAGGCGCTTGATATTCACGACCTTTATAAAGGGATAAGGACACTCTCCCTTTACCCTCACGCTTCTTGATTTTCAATCCCTTCGTCCTTGAGCTCTAGAGCCCAAGCTTTAGCTTTTCCTCGTTCGAGAAGGCACTCCAATCATGTCCGGATTGGCTTACCGAATTGTCCTGATGCTTAAAGTTGAGCCCGCGATCTTTGGTCGAGGGTGGAGGTGTCTCGCTGCCCTTGGAGAGCACCTTCTAGATATCTCCGTGCGTCGTGCCGAAAAGCCTTAGCAGCGTCTGGTGCTTGCCTGAATTGAACTCCCACAAATAACAGGTCCAGCGCTGATAGGGAAGGATCTGGCATATAAGTATGACCTGGATCACATCAACGAGCTTGATCTGCTGGGTTATCATATTCTGGAGGCAAGTTTGGAGCCCCGTGATCTCTTCC
Organism: Triticum dicoccoides; assembly: GCF_002162155.2. Lineage (NCBI taxonomy): Eukaryota > Viridiplantae > Streptophyta > Magnoliopsida > Poales > Poaceae > Triticum > Triticum dicoccoides. Next base: position 704 of record NW_021225840.1, read on the forward strand.
AAAGATCCCCATGTAAGGCCCTTCTCTTGCCAGGAGGTAAGCCACATCGGGGCTCCAGATCGGAATTCGGGAGCCGCCACCCAGTTGGCGCCGCGCGACTCGGTGATGTAAAACCACCCCGATTGCCATCCCTTCTCCATCTATACAAATGAGCCTTCGAGCCAGGTGATATTGGGCATCTAGCCCACCATGGCACCTCCGCACTCTACCTGTTGGCCGCGCACCACCTTGGGCTTTACATTAAAAGTCTTCAGCCATAGGCCCAAGTGAGGCGGGATGCGGAGAAAGGCTTCGAACACAACTATGAATGCTGAGATATTGAGGATAAAGTTGGGGGCCAGATCGTGGAAGTCCAGCCCATAGTAAAAATCAATCCACGGACAAATGGATGAAGAGGGAATCCCAGCCCATGGATGAAGTGTGTAAGAAACACAACCCTCTCATAGGGCTCGGGGGTAGGGACGATTTTCCCTTTTACAGGGAGTTTGGTTGTTGCCTTATTTCGGAGTTCACGCCTGTTGTTCCCCCCTCGCGGGTCCCTCGCGAGTGGGGCTGGGCATGAAGCACACGAGCCACGCACGTGTCGTGCCACGGCTGGCGCTCGCTTATTACGCGGCCCCCTCGGGCATGTCAACACATTCCTCAGGAGCTTCCCAGAAGCTCACAATCTCTTGAGCCAGTTGTGGGCCCATCCAGGCTAAGGTAAACCGCAAGAGAAACCTTTCCCCAGCATACGTGAGTTCATAAAGACACATATTCAATTCAAACCTGAAGGAATAGAGGCAGTAGTATATTTACATGAGGGGCTCCCCCTCCCAAAATGCTCTTACAACCTCTGGGGCCGCGCCCGAGCTTCTACGTGCAGGGCAAATAGGAGAGAAGCACGGAGTCAGTCGGACAGGTCGCTCACCACATCCTCAGGATCGCCCTCGGGCGCATCACTGGCATCGGTGCCGTCATCATTGGCATCACCGTCACCTCCCTCAGCGCCGCCATCGCCATCATCGACCACGTCACCTTCGCGAGCCGCGACTACCACCCCGTCGTCGTCAGAAGCGAAGGACCTGACCAGCGCGTCCACGTTGTCTTTAACCCATCGCGCCAGATCACCTCGGATGGCTTCGGGTACAGGAGCAATGGCGGCGTTGAAATCGAAGTTCGGATAGGCGTTCTGGAGATGGCTGAAGACGCGGGAGAACACGCGCC
>NW_021225841.1:0-678 GCF_002162155.2 Triticum dicoccoides
TACAATGGAATCCTTGGCCGACCGGCACTCGCCAAGTTCATGGCAGCCTCTCACTATGCGTACAACATACTGAAAATGCCAGGCCCAATAAGTGTCATCTCTGTCCCTGGCGACAAGAAGGATGCTCTTATCTGTGCCGACAAGATCTACCGGGAAGCAGCAGCCGCAGCAGAACGCAGGACACTTGCCGCTGAAGCTCCCGGGGGGAAGAAGAAGACCAAGTCCGGCAAGAGCTCTGATGCCCACTCCGGCAAGTGCACCTCTTCGAAGTGCTGCGCTACCGTCGAGGACGCACCATCGAGCTCCACCGGCAAGTGTAAGAAGGCAATGACATCTCCACCTGAGACTAAGAAGGTGTCCACCAAGGAGGATGGCACTGGTGGTACCTTCACCATCAGCGCCACTCTTGACCCCAAATAGGAAAGCGCGCTCGTTGCTTTCCTGTGGGCGAATGTCGACGTGTTTGCGTGGCAACCGTCTGATATCCCCGGTGTTCCCAGGAAAGTAATTGAGCACCACCTTGCCGTCTGTCCTCATACGCGGCCCGTCAAGCAGAGAGTCAGGAAGCAGGCAGTAGAGCGCCAAGAATTCATCGCAGAAGAAATCAAGAAGTTGGAAGCAGCAGGCCTTGTCAGAGGAGTGCTCCATCCCACGTGGTTGGCCAATCCTGTTGTTGTG
>NW_021225842.1:0-1301 GCF_002162155.2 Triticum dicoccoides
TATAAGGTCTTCTAGCAATCGGAACGGTTCCTGGAATGAGGTCTATTACAAACTCAACATCCCTGTCAGGTGGAACACCTGGCAATTCCTCTGGAAAGACATCCGGGAAGTCACGGACTACCGGAACGTCCTCAAGGTCTGGCAAAGGGCTGGCGTTAAGAGAATATAATTGTCGCTTGGCTATTCGGGTCAAGACATTGACTATCTTTCCCGAAGGATGGGTGAGTTGGACAGTCCTAGAGAAGCAATCGATTTGGGCATGATGAGCCGACATCCAGTCCATACCCAGAATGATATTAATATCTGAAGATTTAAGGGCTATCAAAGACGCGAGGAAAACAAGCCTGTCGACTTGGATTTCATTTCCATAACTTACCCTAGAGGTCTGCCATCTAGAACCAGGGGTAGAAATTTCCATAGTGGATGGCATGTCACAGAATGCAATGTTATGCAAACGAGCATAACTTTCGGATATAAAAGAATGAGAGGCTCCTGTATCGAAAAGAACAGATGCCGGGTGGCAATTAACAAGAAGCGTACCAAGAACGACGTTGGGATCCTCTTGAGCTTCTTCGGCAGAGGTACAGTTGACATGGCCACGTGAAGCGGTGACCGGCTTGGCGTGGAATATTTTTCCTGTCGGCTTGCCACGGCCAACAGCTTTAGCAGATTGATTTGGGTTGGTCTGGGGACACTCACGCATATAGTGGCCAGATTCCCCACACTTGAAACAAGTCACGGAACTGGTACGTGGAGGAGCATTGTTAGTTGGACCCCCATAGGGCTTGGCTGGAGCAGACTGTTGAACGGGGCAAGGCGCCTGGAAGGATGGCCTCGGTGTGAACCTGGGTGGCAGGGCGGTGTTGGGTACCCACACGCGGCGCTTCTGAGGACCAGCACCGGATGAGGAACCCATGTCACGGCCATGCTTGCGTGTTGCGTCATAGTCAGTCTGACCAGTTTCGGCACTGATGGCTTTGTTGACAAGTTTCTGAAAAGTTGTGCACTCATGCAGACGGAGGTCACGGCGAAGCTCAGGACTAAGGCCCTTACGGAACCTTGCTTGCTTCTTGGCATCGGTAGACACTTCCTCGGTTGCATATCGTGCGAGATTACCAAACTCCCTGCTGTAAGCATCCACAGAAAGTCGGCCTTGGGTGAAACTGCAAAATTCTTCACGTTTACGGTCCATGAGACCCTCCGGAATGTGATGTTCACGGAAAGCCTCGCTGAATTCAGCCCAAGTAGTGACATGGCCCGCTGGGCGCATAGCTCCATAATTCTCCCACCATAGACTGGCG
>NW_021225843.1:0-517 GCF_002162155.2 Triticum dicoccoides
GCAGTGGCTCATAGGGTGATTAGCCCCTAAGTACGTGGCCACGTCGGCCCGCCGGAGTTTGGCCGGCGGCGACCTCAAGCCGCGGCGGAAGCTTGCCGGAAATCCACTACGGGGCTCGGTTTTGCGCGTGCTTTGCGTCTACGGGACGCTGGAAGTGAGGCGCATCCGGGGGTGGCAACAGCTCGAGCTGGGGTGGCCGGAGCTCACCGGAATGGAGCTCGCGGCGGCGCCGGCGTTCGGGTGAACTGGGTTTCGGGGTTAGGGAGCACGACAGGAGGCAAAGAGGGGTGTTACGACCTCCTGGGGTTGCACTGAGCACGGCCGCGTGCTCGGTTGCAGCTCTAGGCAACGGTGGCTACGGCGGCGAAGAGCTCTCGGCTCCGGCGGATTCGATAGCTACGCGATGCAAACGAGGCAGGGGAGAGAGGGGAAAGATTCTGGTGCTCACGGTGAACTCGCAGAGCAGGCTAGTGGGCTCGGGGATGGCTTGGTGACGACGAAACAACAACGGCGATCT
>NW_021225844.1:0-786 GCF_002162155.2 Triticum dicoccoides
GGGGGGGGGGATTTCGTGGCCCTTGGTGGAGGGGTCCGAAATCAACCCTATCTCTTGTTTCCCCACACATACGGACTCTAAAAATAGCCTATACTTATGTATTTCGAAATTACATGGGCCTGGCCCAATAATAAGGTGACGCGGCACCTAAAATAGCCTCGGGACGAAATTTATGAAGTGGCATCTTGTATATTTCGTCCAAGGCTTCATGCACCCATTATGGTGGCTTCAAAGTCCTGAAATCATCACTTGTAACTCCGTTCTTGTTCCCCTTGCGCATGCCATCATCTCCATGCTTGGTCTTGCTCCAATGTTCATCCTTCTCCAAGCTAGGCCCTTCATTTGTAAGCAAAACAAATGTATCCAATTTAGGCAGCATCATATTCTCATGAACATTAGAATCATTACCAAGAAACGAAAGTACCTGGTAATTTTATTGGCGTGCGCGAGCTCTAGTAATTGGTCCAGTATGTATAGCAGCAGGGGCTGTGGGTGTAACAATTGTATTGATGTCCTCATCATCCTCCCCTTCTTGAAATGAAGTCGTCCTCGACGGAAGCTCATCTTCCTCAGCCAAATAAGGCTTCAAATCTGCAATGTTAAAAGTGGGACTAACCCCAAAATCTGCAGGCAGCTCCAGTTTATATGCATTATCATTTATTTTCTCTAACACCTTAAAGGGACCATCAGCACGTGGCATTAGCTTTGATTTGCGCAAATCAGGAAATCTATCCTTACGCAAATGTAACCAAACAAGATCTCCAGGTGCAAACACAACATGTTTTC
>NW_021225845.1:0-740 GCF_002162155.2 Triticum dicoccoides
GTCAAATTTGATTTTGATCGCGATTTTTTTAAAAAGTTTGTCGAAATATGGCAAATAATATACCGTTGGATAGCTATCGAAAATGCGAAACTTAGTCATGTTGAACGTTTTCTATACTTCGCAACCGTTTAAGAGTAATTTTGAATATGGCATGACGGATCCTGCTGTTTTCTCGTCTGAAAAACAGAGTAGTCGTACTTATATATGTGTATATTTGTAGTGAGCTATTTTTTGTAGAGCAATTTTGAATGGTTCCGAAAAAGGGTACTTGTACTGATGCTTGCATGGGTTTGTACTGAGCGTGTTTTCGCTAATTAGACTTTGCTCTGTTTTTTGGGTAATATTTTTCTCGTAAATTTTCAACGGTTTACTATATCCTAGCCCCGAACTTGCATGGTTTATATTGTTGAACTGAATGTTATTGTCTCGTCGCCCCTGTACTTGCATGATTTATATCATCGAACTGAATGATATTTTTTCAAAAATAAAATGTTTTTTTGAACTAAACATTTTTTACAATGATGTCCTGGACTTCTCTTATTTTATGACTTGTACTTTTACCATTTGAATTGCATGGGGTTTCCTTTTGCTTGAACTTTTACAGTTTGAATTTCTGTCATTTCTTTTATTTTGAACGGACCATCGTTTTTAACCTGTACTGATCAATATTTTAATTAAACCATTTTTCCTTTGTAGAACGAACCACCGTTTTTGTTTGTACGGATCAGTTGTAGAACTTG
>NW_021225846.1:0-660 GCF_002162155.2 Triticum dicoccoides
CCCCCCCCTCCCCCCATGCGATGTAGGCCCGTATGCATAAAACCCACCTATGTAAGGCGTGGCAGATTTTTTTTTTCAGTTTCAGTTTTGGTTTTTTCATGTCGATTTTCTTTCTTTATTTTTAACTTTTTTATTTTGGGTTGATTTTCTTACGTTTATTTTACATACTTAATGATATTTTTAATAGTGATGAACATTTTTTAACATACAATGAACATTTTTTCTACATATAGTGAGCTTTTTAAATATACGGTGAACTATTTGTTGACATGTAGTGAGCATTTTTTATACGAACTAAAATTTCCAATTTATTGTTGTACAGAACATTACCCTAATACACACAAAACTTTTTTAAAAAGCAGACATTGTACATATTTCAGAGCAAAACCAGAAAAACAAAGGATAAAACATATTTCAGAGCAAAACCAGAAAAACAAAACACGTTGTAGGACCTTTGATCTTCCATTACTCCAGACGATCCCAGTCGTTCATCCAACCGGTGTTCTCCTCATCTGTTTCGTCAGTGTACTCACTGTTGATTTCTTCCAAGAAGTTCAGGTCCGTCAGGTTTAACACAACAGGGTCCTCACATGCAAGCACAGGCGGAGGCGCTCGCCCTACCTTGATTTCTGCAGATTTTTTACTAGGTATAAATACGTA
>NW_021225847.1:0-1304 GCF_002162155.2 Triticum dicoccoides
TTAGCTTTATTTCATCCAATATGCTTACCTTAATGACCTAGAGTTAGCTTCTTTTCCTGCAAAATGACTTAATAAGCTTACTGACCTCCAAAACCAGCCAGTTTACCTAAGTTAGCTCTAAAACGATCTATACTTAGCTTTGTTTCCTCCAAAATGACCTAAGTTAGTTATAATATGCTTAGTTAACTAGGTTTGCTCAATAATGACATGTACTTACCTTACTTATGTAAAAAACGGCATAATTAGCTTAGTTAGCTCATAAACGATCCATTTTACCTACATTAGCTCTAAAATGATGCATTTTACCTAAGTTAGCTCATAAACGATCCATTTCACCTAAGTTACCTCACAAATGATGGCATGCTTCTTCTTCTAGTCTTCTTCTTCTAGTCACCTTTTCCTAACTTTCTTATTTGCCATTTTGTAGATTTCATTCACTTCTCGGAAGCTAGCTTGCTATGGAGTGCTTGTTTTTTATTTCATTCTCTTCTAGTATTCTTCTAGCTTGCTACGATGGAACTTGCTATCTTGATGAAACTTTGCATTGTAATATGTATGTGCAACTTCCTAATGGTTGCAACTTATGTGTATGTGCAACTTGCTACATATGAGTGGATGGAACTATATATGTATGTACGATGAAACTTATGTGATGTTCAATAGCCCTGTGAAATATATCTATATATGTCATATATATTTGCTGTGAAAATTGTTGGATTTAAAAAAACAGGGGAAAACGCCATTATGCAGGCTCTTTACCGTCTGCCACCGACGGCAAAGGGCTCTTTGCCATCAGCAGCGGACGGCAAAGAGGCTACGTGGCAGGCAACTGTGCTTCTTGGGAGGCTGACCTATTTGGCCAGTTTGCCAATAGTGGCTGATGGCAAAGAGAAAAAAACTTTGCCTACAGCGGCGGACGGCAAAGGCCTTCTGATGTTTGCCGTCAGCGGCCGACGGCAAAGGCTTGCCGTTAACCACCTAACGGAGTAACAGCGCAATTATTGCCATCAGCATTCTTTGCCGTCGGCAGCTGATGGCAAAGGACCCTTTGCCGTCAGCCGCCCGAAGCGGACGGCAATGTAGCTCTTTGCCGTCCCTTACATTGCCGTCCACTTTTGTCGTCCGCGGCGGACGGCAAAGACCTTTGCCGTCCGCCATCCATGCCTTTGCCGTCCGCCGTGGCTGATGGCAAAGTGGCTGATTCCTGTAGTGATTAGCCCTTTTGTCATCCAATTCTTCCGAAAGATGCATGCTTAACACCTCACGGTGACAATAACATGAGCGAGCGATAGCATCATGGATAT
>NW_021225848.1:0-1091 GCF_002162155.2 Triticum dicoccoides
AAATTATATATGAAAAATGATCAGAAAAATCCAATCTATCCATCTGTACTATTTTCATGCATGATCAAACAAGTTAAATTGATGTTTCAAGCAGAACAAGGAAAAGCACTTAAAAGGCCATATTTGAATTTGAAATTTGAATCCTTGATTCAAATTTGTTCAAACCCTTCTGGTTTTAGTTGCATTAGCCCAATACACTCATTTTGCCATGTCTCATGCATGCATCATATTGTTGCATACTGTTTGGTAATGTTTGTGTATCGGTGCTCTCTGCGGCAGGTTCTGTCTCCGAGGAGTACCGTGATTACCCTAACGAAGACCCGTATCAGTGCATCGAACCATCAGGCAAGCAACCAACCATTTGATCATATCGATACAATCCCATGTTCTCGCTCCTGCTCTCTTTTACTGCATTAAGACAACGCGATTCAAACTGCTGTGTGCTATGGTAGTTGAACCCATTTCCTCTGCATGACCTGTCATTGCCACAGTAACTAGATGAAACTCACTAGCATGTGTAGGAGTTGATTGAGCCATATGTATGTGTTGTTCCTACCTTGCTATGCCTGCTATGCTTAGAGTCGAGTCAGGTCTGGTTCATCTGGGTGATGGGCTGGAGTGAAATGATCATGTCGGTAATGAGAGTGGTGTGGTGAACACGATTTGGTAAAGGTATCGATGAGAGGCCATGTAGGAGTACATGGTGGGTTGTTTCATTGAAGCCGACCTTAAGCACTGAGATCTGTATGCGTGATTTAAGATACAGCTACTACCATGCATTGGGCCTGAAATATGACCCCGCTCGACTTCTTATTCACCCTAGCTCTCTGTCCAGGAGTTGCAAGTAGTTTCTGGTGTTTGTAGCCTACTGGAGGCCGTGGACAGCGCTGACCGTAGGGGTGGGCTGTGATGCGGTAGGTACGTGGCCGGGTGTACCGAATACCCGTTAGGTATCTCGGGAACCCTGTTCACATCGTTCGGGGCCGTATGGGAAACCTCGGCCGGACTCCCTGCGGATGGAACCTGAATAGGCGATAAACCTGGACTAGAGGCTTAAGTGTTTAGGTAGGTCGTGGTCTACACCCACGTCG
>NW_021225849.1:0-2053 GCF_002162155.2 Triticum dicoccoides
GCAGGCGCCGCCCCGGACGCCGCCGCCCGCGGTCGCCGCCTCCTCCTCCGGCGCCGCCCGACCTCCTCTCCCTCACCCCGGCCTCCTCTTCCCCCACTCCGGCCGGCACCGACGAGCTCCGGCGCTGGTCATCCTCGGGAGACGCGCAGGTGAACAGTACCCCGGATCCAGATCTGGATCTCGGGTTGACTTTTTACCTCTAACCCTAGATTTTTGTGCCTACTTTGACTGCTCGTATCTCCGTAACCGTAGCTCCGTTTTGGGCATATGATATATCAAAATCTTTGTCTCGACATGTACAACATTTCATTCCATTGCATCATTTGCATTTCAGGTCATCTTGATTCCCAAAATGCTGTTAGTAGGAGGCTTCGTGAGTTAAATTGCAGATCCGTTAGTTCATCATGCACTTTTGTCATTTTTGCCATGTTTAATTCGTGCATGATATGCCTGTGCCCCTTTGGGATGAATTGTTAAGCATTTTGTATTCTTTCCAGTGGTGCCACCCATGCATTTTTAGGATGTGTGTGTTGTCTTGTGCAAGCTTGCGAAGAGAGGTACCTGAGATTGCTGATTTCAGAGACTTAGTGATTTTCACTAAGTCTGGGATATTTTAGTTCGTGATGCTATATGTCCAGCTTGTTTCCTAGTGATCCGTGCCTCTTTTGAGGATGATCAGTAAGGGAGTTTTGATAATTATGTTATGCTTTATCCATCCATGTCTTTGTTTGCATATGTGGAGTGCTCTAGGTTGACTCAATCGAGCTCAACTTTTGCTTCGTTGTTAATCCGGGCAGATCGTCAACTTGTTTGCGATTTTGCCGATGCTACCGTTAGTGTTCCATGCATGCTATGCCTTCGTTCTTGCCATGTGTAGCTAGCACTTTGTGCCTTCTTGCTGGTTATATGCTTTCCTTGCCATGACTTGCACCGTAGTGAGTGCATCGAGCTCGTTTACATGCCTTCGTGAGTTATATTTCAGCGTGTCTCAGTTTTCACTAAGTCTGAAAACTGATTGTGTTCGAGCTATGTTCGTGAGCTCGGTAGAGTATTTTGTGAACCCTTTTGGCCCCAGGTCACTTTGGCTGTTTTTTTAAGCTTGTTGAGTAGCTCCATGTCATGTTCTTACTTGTCATGTTCAGGTTTTCTATCATGTTGTTTTGCTGCTCCGAAGAGAGCATCGTGATCTGAAATTTCAGACTAGTGTTAATTTCACTAAGTCTGAAATCTGTTTTGCATTTGCGTTTTAGCCATGCTTGTTTGAACCTCTTAATGGATGAATTTGCCTATGCCTCAGTGCTAGTGTTTTGTCAACCATCTTGTGTACATCACTGCCATGTATTTTGTTTTCATGTTTGGTGGTTGTAGCATGTTCATTTCGTTGCATTTAGATGCCTACTTGCTGTAAATCGCATACCGGTGTCATATCTTAAAACGCTCGCCATTTCCAAACCGTAGCTCCGATTCCAATAATAGCCCAACTCTGACAACTCTGACAACTGTGCAGGCAAGATGATCATACCCTCGAAATCACTACTATCTTTGCTATGCTAGTTTGCTCTCTCTTTTGCTTTGCCACTGCTACGATGCCTACCTTTTGCTTGTCAGCCTCCCAATTGCCATGTGATCCCCTAACCCACCATTGTCCTAGCAAACCGTTGATTGGCTATGTTACCGCTTTGCTCAGCCCTTCTTATAGCGTTGTTAGTTGCAGGTGGAAGATTGGAGCCGTTCCTTGTTGGAACTTTTATTTACTTGTTGGGATATCACAATATACCTTACTTAATTAATGCATCTATATACTTGGTAAAGGGTGGAAGGCTCAGCCTTATGCCTGGTGTTTTGTTCCACTCTTGCCGCCCTAGTTTCCGTCATATCGGTGTTATGTTCCCGGATTTTGCGTTCCTTACACGGTTGGGCTATTATGGGAACCCCTTGACAGTTCGTCTTAAGTAAAGCTCTTCCAGCAATGCCCAACATTGGTTTTACCATTTGCCACCTAGCCTTTTCTTTCCCTTGGGTTCTGCAGACTCAAGGGTCATCGTTATTTTAC
>NW_021225849.1:2063-3207 GCF_002162155.2 Triticum dicoccoides
CCCCCCGGGCCAGTGCTCCTCTGAGTGTTGGTCCACCTGTCAGCTACCGGTGGCTACCAGGGGCAACTCTGGGCTGGCCTACCCGTACCTAGGACAATCTGAGTGTGCCCTGAGAAAGAGATATGTGCAGCTCCTATCGGGATTTGTCGGCACATTCGGGCGGTGTTGCTGGATTAGTTTTACCCTGTCGAAATGTCTTGTTGTACAGGGATACCGAGTCTGATCGGAATGTCTCGGGTGGAGGTCTATTCCTTCGTTGACCGTGAGAGCTTGTCATGGGCTAAGTTGGGACTCCCCTGCAGGGATTGAACTTTCGAAAGCCGTGCCCGCGGTTATGGGCAGATGGGAATTTGTTAATGTCCGGTTGTAGATTACTTGAACTAAACTTAATTAAAATGAATCAACCGTGTGTGTTACCGTGATGGCCCCTTCTCGGCGGAGTCCAGGAAGTGGACACGGTGTTGGAGTTATGCGTGCGCAGGATGTTCCTTTAGCTTCTCGCTCGTGCTTCGCCTTCTCTTCTCGCTCTCTTTTACGTATAAGTTAGCCACCGCATATGCTAGTCGCTTGCTGCAGCTCCACATATATTTGCCTTATCCATTCCTATGAGCTTAAATAGTTTTGATCGCGAGGGTGCGAGATTGCTGAGTCCCTGTGGCTCACAAATACTACAACTCCAGATGCAGGTCCAGGTGATTCCGCTCCAGGTGACGAGTACGAGCTCAAGTGGGAGTTCGACGAGGACTCTCAGCGTTATTATGTTTCCTTTCCCGATGATCAGTAGTGGTGCCTAGTTGGGGATCGATTCAGGACCTTGTCGCATGTTGGGTTCTTTTCTATTTTGGCGCCGTAGTCGGGCCATGAGTGTTTGTTTGATGGATGTTATTTATGCACTCTGATGTGACGTGGCGAGTGTAAGCCAACTATGGTATCTCCCCCTTTTATTATGTATTACATGGGATGTTGTAATGATTGCCTAACTTGCGACATTGCTTTCAATGCGGTTATGTCTCTAAGTCGTGCCTCGACACGTGGGAGCTATAGCCGCATCGAGGGCGTTACAAGTTGGTAATCAGAGCCATCCCCGACCTTAGGAGCCCCCATTGCTTGATCGTTTTTAGCAGCCGAGTTGTGTCTAGAAAAA
>NW_021225850.1:0-6962 GCF_002162155.2 Triticum dicoccoides
GGGGGGGGGGCGACCACCACCCAATTCAGATTGGGATTGTGGGGGCGCCCTCCACCTGGCCGCCTCCTCCTCTCTCCCACTATGGCCCAATAAGGCCCATATACTTCCCGGGGGGTTCCGGTAACCTCCTGGTACTCCGGTATATGCCTGAACTCACCCGGAACCATTCCGATGTCCAACCATAGGCTTCCAGTATATCAATCTTCATGTCTTGACCATTTAGAGACTCCTCGTCATGTCCGTGATCACATCCGGCACTCCAAACTACCTTCGGTACATCAAAACACATAAACTCATAATACCAATAGTCATCAAACGTTAAGCGTGCGGACCCTACGGTCTCGAGAACTATGTAGACATGACCGAGACACGTCTCTGGTCAATAACCAATAGCGGAACCTGGATGCTCATATTGGTTCCTACATATTCTATGAAGATATTTATCGGTCAAACCACATAACAAAATACGTTGTTCCCTTTGTCATCGGTATGTTACTTGCCCGAGATTCGATCGTCGGTATCTCAATATCTAGGTCAATCTCGTTACTAGCAAGTCTCTTTACTCGTTACATAAAACTTCATCTTGCAACTAACTCATTAGTTACAATGCTTGCAAGGCTTATAGTGATGAGTATTACCGAGAGGGCCCAGAGATACCTCTCCGAAACACGGAGTGACAAATCCTAATCTCGATCCATGCCAACCCAACAAACACCTTCGGAGACACCTGTAGAGCACCTTTATAATCACCCTTTTACGTTGTGACGTTTGGTAGCACACAAAGTGTTCCTCCGGTATCCGGGAGTTGCATAATCTCATAGTCTGAGGAACTTGTATAAGTCATGAAGAAAGCAGTAGCAATGAAACTAACACGATCATAACGCTAAGCTAACGGATGGGTCATGTCCATCACATCATTGTCCTAATGATGTGATCCTGTTCATAAATGACAACACATGACTATGGTTAGTAAACTTAACCATCTTTTATTAACGAGCTAGTCAAGTAGAGGCATAATAGGGACTATCTGTTTTGTCTATGTATTCACACATGTACTAAGTTTCCGGTTAATACAATTCTAGCATGAATAATAAACATTTATCATGAATTACGGAAATAAATAATAACTTTATTATTGCCTCTAGGGCATATTTCCTTTAGTCTCCCACTTGCACTAGAGTCAATAATGTAGATTACATAGTAATGATTCTAACACCCATGGAGCTTTGGTGTTGATCATGTTTTGCTCGTGAGAGAGGCTTAGTCAACGGGTCTGCAACATTCAGATCCGTGTGTATCTTGCAAATCTCTATGTCCTCTTCCGACACTTGATGACAAATGGAATTGAAGCGCCTCTTGATGTGCTTGGTTCTCTCGTGAAATCTGGATTCCTTTGCCAAGGCAATTGCACCAGTATTGTCACAAAAGATTTTCATTGGACCCGATGCACTAGGTATGACACCTAGATCGGATATGAACTCCTTCATCCAAACTCCTTCATTCGCTACTTCCAAAGCAGAAATGTACTCCGCTTCACATGTAGATCCTGCCACGACACTCTGCTTGGAACTGCACCAACTGACAGCCCCTCCATTCAATAAAAATACGTATCCGGTTTGCGACTTAGAGTCATCTGGATCAGTGTCAAAGCTTGCATCGACGTAACCATTTACAACGAGCTCTTTTCCACCTCCATAAACGAGAAACATATCCTTAGTCCTTTTCAGGTATTTCAGGATGTTCTTGACCTATGTCCAGTGCTCCACTCCAGGATTACTTTGGTACCTCCCTGCTATGCTTATAGCAAGACATACATCAGGTCTGGTACACAGTATTGCATACATGATAGAACCTATGGCTGAAGCATAGGGAATGACTTTCATTTTATCTCTATCTTCTGCAGTGGTCGGGCTTTGAGTCTGACTCAACTTCACACCTTGTTACACAGGCAAGAACCCTTTCTTTGACTGATCCATTTTGAACTTCTTCAAAACTTTATCAAGGTATGTGCTTTGTGAAAGTCCAATTAAGCGTCTTGATCTATCTGTATAGATCTTGATGCCCAATATGTAAGTAGCTTCTCCAAGGTCTTTGATAGAAAAACTCTTATTCAGGTATCCCTTTATGCTATCCAGAAATTCTATATCATTTCCAGTTAACAATATGTCATCTACATATAAGATCAGAAATGCTACATAGCTCCCACTCACTTTCTTGTAAATACAGGCTTCTCCAAAAGTCTATATAAAACCATATGCTTTTACCACACTATCAAAGCGTTTATTCCAACTCTGAGAGGCTTGCACCAGTCCATAAATGGATCGCTGGAGCTTGCACACTTTGCTAGCACCCTTTAGACCGACAAATCCTTCCGGTTGCATCATATACAACTCTTCTTCCAAAAATCCATTCAGGAATGCAGTTTTGACATCCATTTGCCAAATTTCATAATCATAAAATGCAGCAATTGCTAACATGATTCAGACAGACTTAAGCATCGCTACGGGTGAGAAAGTCTCATCGTAGTCAACTCCTTGAACTTGTAGAAAACATTTCACAACAAGTAGAGCTTTGTAAACAGTAACATTACCGTCTGCGTCGGTCTTCTTCTTAAAGATCCATTTATTTTCTATGGCTTGCCGATCATTGGGCAAGTCCACCAAAGTCCATACTTTGTTCACATACATGGATGCCATCTCAAATTTCATGGCCTCAAGCCATTTCGCGGAATCTGGGCTCATCATCGCTTCCTCATAGTTCGTAGGTTCATCATGGTCTAGTAACATGACTTCTAGAACAGGATTACAGTACCACTCTGGTGCGGATCTTACTCTGGAAGACCTACGAGGTTCGGTAGTAACTTGATCTGAAGCTTCATGATCATCATCATTAGCTTCCTCACTAATTGGTGTAGGAATCACATGAACTGATTTCCGCGATGAACTACTTTCCAATAAGGGAGCAGGTACAATTACCTCATCAAGTTCTACTTTTCTCCCACTCACTTCTTTCGAGAGAAACTCCTTCTCTAGAAAGGATCCATTCTTAGCAACAAAGATTTTGCCTTCAGATCTGTGATAGAAGGTGTACCCAACAGTTTCTTTTGGGTATCCTACGAAGACACACTTCTCCGATTTGGGTTCAAGCTTATCAGGTTGAAGCTTTTTCACATAAGCATCGCAACCCCAAACTTTAAGAAACGACAACTTTGGTTTCTTGCCAAACCACAGTTCCTAAGGCGTCGTCTCAACAGATTGTGATGGTGACCTATTTAAAGTGAATGCAGTCTAAAGCATAACCCCAAAACGATAGTGGTAAATCAGTAAGAAAAATCATAGATCGCACCATATCTAATAAAGTAAGGTTACGATGTTCGGACACACCATTTTGCTGTGGTGTTCCAGGTGGCGTTACTTGTGAAACTATCCCATGTTGTTTCAAATGAAGACCAAACTCATAACTCAAATATTCTCCTCCACGATCATATTGTAGAAACTTTATTTTCTTGTTACGATGGTTTTCCACTTCACTCTGAAATTCTTTGAACTTTTCAAATGTTTTAGACTTATGCTTCATTAATTAGATATAACCATATCTTCTCAAACCATCTATGAAGGTAAGAAAATAACGATACCCGCCACGAGCATCAATACTCATTGGACCGCATACATCGGTATGATTATTTCCAACAAGTCAATAGCTCATTCCATTGTTCTGGAGAACGGAGTTTTAGTCATCTTGCCCATAAGGCACGGTTCCCAAGCACCAAGTGATTCATAATCAAGTGATTCCAAAAGTCCATCAGTACGGAGTTTCTTCATGCGCTTTATACCGATATGACCCAAACGGCAGTGCCACAAATAAGTTGCACTATCATTATTAAACTTCAATCTTTTGGCTTCAACACTATGAATATGTGTATCACTACTATCGAGATTCAACAAAAATAGACCACTCAGCAGGGGTGCATGACCATAAAAGATATTACTCATATAAATAGAACAACCATTATTCTCCGATTTAAATGAATAACCATCTCACATCAAACAAGATCCAGATAATGTTCATGCTCAACGCTGGCATCAAATAACAAGTATTCATGTCTAAAACTAATCCTGAAGGTAGATGTAGAGGTAGCGTGCCGACCGCGATCACATCGACTTTGGAACCATTTCCCACGCGCATCGTCACCTCGTCCTTAGCCAATCTTCACTTAATCCGTAGCCCCTGTTTCGAGTTCCAAATATGAGCAACAGAACCAGTATCAAATACCCAGGCACTACTGCGAGCATTAGTTAAGTACACATCAATAACATGTATATCAAATATACCTTTCACTTTGTCATCCTTCTTATCTGCCAAATTTGGGGCAGTTCCGCTTCCAGTGACCAGTCCATTTGTAGTAGAAGCACTCAGTTTTAGGCTTAGGTCCAGACATGGGTTTCTTCTCTTGAGGAGCAACCTTTTTGCCGTTCTTCTTGAAGTTCCCTTTCTTCCATTTACCCTTTTTCTTGAAACTAGTGGTCTTATTGACCATCAACACTTGATACTCCTTTTTTAGCATTGCGAAGAGCTCGGGAATAGTCTTATCCATCCCTTGCATATTATAGTTCAAAGCCTATATAGCTTGGTGGCAATGATTGAAGAACTCTGTCAATGACACAATCAACTGGAATATCAACTCCCAGCTGAGTCAATTGATTATGATACCCAGACATTTTGAGTATGTGCTCACTGACAGAACTATTCTCCTCCATTTTGAGCAAAAGAACCTGTTAGAGACTTCATATCTCTCAACTCAGGCATTTGCTTGAAATATTAACTTCAACTCTTGGAACATCTCATATGCTCCATGACGTTCAAAACGTCTTTGAAGTCCCGATTCTAAGCCGTAAAGCATGGCACACTGAACTATCGAGTAGTCATCAGCTTTGCTCTGCCAGACGTTCTTAACGTCATCAGTAGCATCTGCAGCAAGCCTGGCACCTAGCGGTGCTTCCAGGACGTAATTCTTCTGTGCAGCAATGGGGATAATCCTCAAGTTACAGACCCAGTCCGTGTAGTTGCTGCCATCATCTTTCAACTTAGCTTTCTCTAGGAACACATTAAAATCCAAAGGAACGGTAGCACGGGACATTGATCTACAATAACATAGACATGCAAAATACTATCAAGTACTAAGTTCATGATAAATTAAAGTTCAATTAATCATATTACTTAAGAACTCCCACTTACATAGACATCCCTCTAATCATCTAAGTGATCATGTGATCCAAATCAACTAAACCATGTTCGATCATCACGTGAGATGGAGTAGTTTACAATGGTGAACATCACTATGTTGATCATATCTACTATATGATTCACGCTCAACCTTTTGGTCTCAGTGTTCCGAGGCCATATCTACATATGCTAGGCTCGTCAAGTTTAACCCGAGTATTCTGCGTGTGCAAAACTGGTTTGTACCCGTTGTATGTGAACGTAGAGCTTATCACACCCGATCATCACGTGGTGTCTCGGCACGACGAACTGTAGAAACGGTGCATACTCAGGGAGAACACTTGTACCTTGAAATTTAGTAAGGGATCATCTTATAATGCTACCGGCGTTCTAAGCAAAAAGATGCATAAAGGATAAACATCACATGCAATCAAAATATGTGACATGATATGTCCATCATCATCTTGTGCTCATGATCTCCATCACCGAAGCATCGCCATGATCTCCAACGTCACCGGCGCGACACCTTGATCTCCATCGTAGCATTGTTGTCATCTCACCAACTATTATTACTACAACTATCGCTACTGCTTAGTGATAAAGTAAAACAATTACATGGCGATTGCATTGCATACAATAAAGCGACAACCATATGGCTCCTGCCAGTTGCCGATAAATTCGTTACAATACAACAATTTATATCACATCATGCTTGACCATATCACATCACAGCAAGTCTTGCAAAAACAAGTTAGACGTCCTCTACTTTGTTGTTGCAAGTTTTACGTGGCTGCTACGGGCTTCTAGCAAAAACCGTTCTTACCTACGCATCAAAACCACAACAATTTTTCGTCAAGTGTGCTATTTTAACCTTCAACAAGGACCGGGCATAGTCACACTCGATTCAACTAAAGTTGGAGAAACAGACACTCACCAGCCACCTATGTGCAAAACACGTCGGTAGAACCAGTCTCGTGTAAGCGTACGCGTAATGTCGGTCTAAGCCGCTTCATCCAACTCGTCGAATCAAAGTATGACATGCTGGTAAGCAGTATGACTATTATCGCCCACAACTCTTTGTGTTCTACTCGTGCATATAACATCTACGCATAGACCTGGCTCGGATGCCACTGTTGGGGAACGCGGTAATTTCAAAAAAAATCCTATGATCACGCAAGATCTATCTATGTGATGCATAGCAATGAGAGGGGAGAGTGTGTCCACGTACCCTCGTAGTCCGAAAGCGGAAGCGTTATGACAACACAGTTGATGTAGTCGTACGTCTTCACGATCCGACCGATCTTAGCACCGAACGTACGACACCTCCGCGATCAAGACACGTTCAGCTCGGGGATGTCCCTCATACTCTTGATCCAATTGAGGCCGAGGGAGAGTTTCGTCAGCATGACGGTGTGGTGACGGTGATGATGAAGTTACCGGCGCAGGGCTTCGCCTAAGCACAACACCGATATGACCGAGGTGTGTAACTGTGGAGGGGGGCACCGCACATGGCTAAACAATGTCAACTTGTGTGTCTATGGTGTGCCCCCTCCCCCGTATATAAAGGAGTGGAGGAGGGGGGAGGGACGGCCCTCTATGGCGCGCCCTGGAGGAGTCCTACTCCCATCGGGAGTAGGATTCCCCCCTTCCCTAGTTGGACTAGGAGAGAAGGAAGGGGGAGAGAGGGAGGAAGGAAAGGGGGCCGACCCCCCACCCAATTCAGATTAGGCTTGGGGGGGGGG
>NW_021225851.1:0-872 GCF_002162155.2 Triticum dicoccoides
AGATGCACTGGCGACCTTGCTCCGGAAAGCAACGGAAGCAGGCCACATCAAAGGGGTGTTGGGGCACCTCATCCCAGGGGGGATATCGCACCTGCAATACGCTGACGACACGCTACTGCTGTTCCAACCGGACCTGCATAGCGTGGCCACGATCAAAGCCCTGTTGATTAGCTTTGAGCTTATGTCGGGGCTCAAGATCAACTTCCACAAATGCGAAGTGATGCCCATGGGACTCGAGCCGTCCGACAGTAGGCGTATCGCAGACCAGCTCAATTGCAAACTCGGCAAACTCCCGTTTACTTACCTTGGGCTCCCGTTGGATGCCAAACGCATCACGATAGATGGCTGGGCGCCACTCTGGACCAAGGTGGGTGGGCGGGTTTGTCCGTGGAGGGGGAAGTTCCTCTCTTCTGCAGCCCGGCTAGTGCTCACAAACGCGAGCCTGTCCTCGCTGCCGCAGTTTGCAATGGGGCTGTTCCTCTTGGCTGAAGGGGTACACGCCAAGATGGACACTCCAAGGTCCCGTTTCTTTTGGGAAGGTGCGGGACCCAAACGCAAGTACCATATGGTCAGATGGGACTTGGTGTGCAGACCCAAGGACCTAGGGGGGCTAGGGATCACAAACACACGGATCCTCAACATTGCACTCATGTGCAAATGGATCTGGAAGCTGTCACAGGGGGCGACCGGTCTGTGGGTGGACATGCTGCGCAATAAATATTTCCCCAACGGGAACTTTTTCGAAGGCAGGACGCGGGGCTCTCCTTTCTGGAACGACCTCCAAGTGGTGCGCCCGGCCTTCGCCCTTGGCGCCAAGTTCGTCGTAGGGGACGGGCGCTCGGCCCGCTTCTGGCTTGACCTATGGCTGGGAG
>NW_021225852.1:0-639 GCF_002162155.2 Triticum dicoccoides
TAAACCCAAACGCTTTGATCATCTCATCAAAGCGAATGTTCCAACTCCGAGATGCTTGCACCAGCCCATAAATCGAGCGTTGGAGCTTGCACACCTTGTCAGCATTCTTAGGATCGACAAAACCTTCCGGCTGCATCATATACAATTCTTCCTTAAGGAAACCATTAAGGAATGACGTTTTGACGTCCATTTGCCATATTTCATAATCGTAGAATGCGGCAATTGCTAACATGATTCGGACGGACTTCAGCTTCGCTACCGGTGAGAAAGTCTCATTGTAGTCAACCCCTTGAACTTGTCGATAACCTTTAGCGACAAGCCGAGCTTTATAGATGGTCACATTACCATCCGCGTCTGTCTTCCTCTTAAAGATCCATTTATTTTCTATGGCTCGCCGCTCAACGGGCAAGTCAGTCAAAGTCCATACTTCGTTTTCATACATAGATCCTATCTCGGATTTCATGGCTTCTAGCCATTTGTCGGAATCCGGGCCCGCCATCGCTTCTTCATAGTTTGAAGGTTCACCGTTGTCTAACAACATGATTTCCAAGACAGGGTTGCCGTACCACTCTGGTGCGGAACGTGTCCTTGTGGACCTTTGAATTTCAGTAGGAGCTTGATCAGAAGTATCTTGATCAT
>NW_021225853.1:0-945 GCF_002162155.2 Triticum dicoccoides
AGTACCACAGTTTACCAGTGATTTTGGTTCGATTTTGTCCTGCCTGTGTGCTGTGCAGGATAGGATGGACGGATTATCAGTCATACCTAGTACATTAGTGATTAAATTAAGCATTCATCCATGGTGTTTTCAAGCATGTATGTACGTGCAGTACACTACATGAAATGAAAAATAGATGAAAATTCCATGGAGCCGCACGTCCATGGAGGTTGTAGCATGGCTGTCTCATCCCTCCGCACGCTCATGTGCATGTGCAGGGATTGACTCGATCTATTACTCTAGCCACTACCAATTACTCCCTCCGTTCCTAAATATAAGTCCTTTTAGAGGTTTTATAATATGGACTACATACGAAGCAAAATGAGTGAATCTACACTCTAAAGTATGTCTATATACATCCGTGTGTAGTTCATATTGAAATCCCTACAAAGACTTACATTTAGAAATGGAGGGAATAGATTAGATGATACGTACTTGATTAGATGGTTTCAAAAGACAAAAGTTTCATGCAATTATGTTTATTCATGTCCCTCAATGCAGAGGGAATGCCCAAGCCAACGCTTATGGGAATAATTGTTTGAGTGAGAGCAGCTATTTTTTTATTTACTAGTCACAGTAGGTGGATTCCACTTTAAAAAAGTTCTACATGGTGCATACTGTTTGTCTACTGCCCTATTGTGACCTCTATTTTCTTTCCATTGTTTACCAGAGATTTGCCTTGCAAGAAGGTTAGTCGAAGAGGATGTCTTCATACTATGCCAGTTCAGCCTTTTTGTGTGCCCGACGAATCTCAGCTGCAGCTGGCAAAAAAGCCAACCAACCCTATCCATCACCGGAGTCCCTCTCTTCCGGATAGCAGATGCAAACTCAAGCCCCTGCACCTGTCAAAATTTACATTTTATCCATCTTCCTTTTCATCGGCATAACAACACTTCATATGCTCTT
>NW_021225854.1:0-407 GCF_002162155.2 Triticum dicoccoides
GAGAGAGAGAGAGAGATCAAACACATAGATACTAGTACATACCCTTAGCCCCGAGGGAGAACTACTCCCTCCTTGTCATGGAGAGAACCGGGATGATGAAGATGGCCACCGGAGAAGGATTGCCCCCTCCGACAGGGTGCCGGAACGGGTCTAGATTGGTTTTCGATGGCTACGGAGGCTTCTGGCGGCGGAACTCCCGATCGATTCTCTGTTCTGGAAGTTCTAGGGTACGTGAGTATATATGGGTGCAGGAAGTACGTCGGTGGAGCTTCGGGGGCCCCACGAGGCAGGGGGCGCGCCCTAGGGGGGCGCCCCCCACCCTCGTGAGCACCTCCCTTGGCTCCTGATGTGGGGTCCAAGTCCATCCGGTAGCTTTCCTTCCAAAAATAACTTCTCCAGTTGATTTC
>NW_021225855.1:0-2656 GCF_002162155.2 Triticum dicoccoides
GTTCCGCACCAGAGTGGTACGGCAACCCTGTCCTGGAAATCATGTTGTTGGACAACGGTGAACCTTCAAACTATGAAGAAGCAATGGCGGGCCCAGATTCCAACAAATGGCTAGAAGCCATGAAATCCGAGATAGAATCCATGTATGAAAACAAAGTATGGACTTTGACTGACTTGCCCGATGATCGGCGAGCGATAGAAAACAAATGGATCTTTAAGAAGAAGACGGACGCAGATGGTAATGTCACCATCTATAAAGCTCGACTTGTCGCTAAGGGTTATCGGCAAGTTCAAGGGATTGACTACGATGAGACTTTCTCTCCCGTAGCGAAGCTTAAGTCCGTCCGAATCATCTTAGCAATTGCCGCATACTATGATTATGAGATATGGCAGATGGACGTCAAAACGGCATTCCTTAACGGGCATCTTAAGGAAGAACTGTATATGATGCAGCCGGAGGGTCTTGTCGATCCTAAGAATGCTAACAAAGTATGCAAGCTCCAGCGATCCATTTATGGGCTGGTGCAAGCATCTCGGAGTTGGAACATTCGTTTTGATGAGATGATCAAAGCATTTGGGTTTATGCAGACTTATGGAGAAGCCTGCGTTTACAAGAAAGTGAGTGGGAGCTCTGTAGCATTTCTCATTTTATATGTAGATGACATACTTTTGATGGGAAATGATATAGAACTTTTGGACAGCATTAAGGCCTACTTGAATAAGTGTTTTTCAATGAAGGACCTTGGAGAAGCTGCTTATATATTAGGCATCAAGATCTATAGAGATAGATCGAGACGCCTCATAGGTCTTTCACAAAGCACATACCTTGATAAGATTTTGAAGAAGTTCAAAATGGATCAGTCTAAGAAGGGGTTCTTGCCTGTATTGCAAGGTGTGAGATTGAGCTCGGCTCAATGTCCGACCACGGCAAAAGATAAAGAAGAGATGAGCGTCATCCCCTATGCCTCAGCCATAGGATCTAGTATGTATGCCATGTTGTGTACCAGACCTGATGTAAACCTTGCCGTAAGTTTGGTAGGAAGGTACCAAAGTATTCCCGGCAAGGAACACTGGACAGCGGTCAAGAATATCCTAAAGTACCTGAAAGGACGAAGGCCATGTTTCTCGTTTATGGAGGTGATGAAGAGCTCGTCGTAAAGGGTTACGTCGACGCTAGCTTCGACACAGATCTGGATGACTCTAAGTCACAAACCGGATACGTGTATATGTTGAATGGTGGAGCAGTAAGCTGGTGCAGCTGCAAGCAGAGCGTCGTGGCGGGATCTACATGTGAAGCAGAGTACATGGCAGCCTCGGAGGCAGCGCATGAAGCTATTTGGGTGAAGGAGTTCATCACCGACCTAGGAGTCATACCCAATGCGTCAGGGCCGATCAAACTCTTCTGTGACAACACTGGAGCTATTGCCCTTGCCAAGGAGCCCAGGTTTCACAAGAAGACCAGGCACATCAAGCGTCGTTTCAACTCCATCCGTGAAAATGTTCAAGATGGAGACATAGATATTTGCAAAGTACATACGGATCTGAATGTCGCAGATCCATTGACTAAACCTCTCTCGCGAGCAAAACATGATCAACACCAGAACTCTATGGGTGTTCGATTCATCACAATGTAACTCGATTATTGACTCTAGTGCAAGTGGGAGACTGTTGGAAATATGCCCTAGAGGCAATAATAAAAGCATTATTATTATATTTCCTTGTTCATGATAATTGTCTTTTATTCATGCTATAATTGTATTATCCGGAAATCGTAATACACGTGTGAATACATAGACCAAAATACGTCCCTAGTAAGCCTCTAGTTGACTAGCTCGTTGGTCAACAGATAGTCATGATTTCCTGACTATGGACATTGGATGTCGTTGACAACGGGATCACATCATTAGGAGAATGATGTGATGGACAAGACCCAATCCTAAGCATAGCACAAGATCGTGTAGTTCATTTTGCTAGAGCTTTTTCAATGTCAAGTATCTCTTCCTTAGACCATGAGATCGTGTAACTCCCGGATACCGTAAGAGTGCTTTGGGTGTACCAAACGTCACAACGTAACTGGGTGACTATAAAGGTGCACTACAGGTATCTCCGAAAGTGTCTGTTGGGTTGACACGGATCAAGACTGGGATTTGTCACTCCGTATGACGGAGAGGTATCACTGGGCCCACTCGGTAGTGCATCATCATAATGAGCTCAAAGTGACCAAGTGTTTGGTCACGGGATCATGCATTACGGTACGAGTAAAGTGACTTGCCGGTAACGAGACTGAACGAGGTATTGGGATACCGACGGTCGAGTCTCGGGCAAGTAACATACCGATTGACAAAGGGAATTGCATACGGGGTTGATTGAATCCTCGACATCGTGGTTCATCCGATGACATCATCGAGGAGCATGTGGGAGCCAACATGGGTATCCAGATCCCGCTGTTGGTTATTGACCGGAGAGCCGTCTCGGTCATGTCTGCGTGTCTCCCGAACCCGTAGGGTCTACACACTTAAGGTTCGGCGATGCTAGGGTTATTAGGAAGACTTGTATGTGATTACCGAATGTTGTTCGGAGTCCCGGATGAGATCCCGGACGTCACGAGGAGTTCCGGAATGGTCCGGAGGTAAAGATTTATATATGGGAAGTTGTCA
>NW_021225856.1:0-833 GCF_002162155.2 Triticum dicoccoides
TTGCCAGCAAATTGAAGCCTGGTTAGGGTTCTGTCGTATTTCGGGTTCCGGCAGACCCTTGAGGTTCGAACACTGGGGTGCGCGCGGAGATTTCGCCCTCTGCCTACCTGCTCCTCGCCACCTCGCTAAGATCTAAACTACTGAGGGAACAACACAAGAGACACAGAGTTTATACTGGTTCAGGCCACCATTGCGGTGTAATACCCTACTCCAGTGTGTGGTGTGGTGGATTGCCTCTTGGGCTGATGATGAACAATACAAGGAAGAACAGCCTCGCGTGGGTCTGTTCTTGGCAGGTGCGATGAACTACTAGGGCTGTTCAGTCGCTCTCTCTACTGGCTTCCTGGTGAGGATTCTGTCTTGCTCTAGCTCCTGGATTCTAGATTTAGATGCCTCTTCCCCGGGGGTGGCTAGTCCTATTTATAGGCAAAGGCCCTGGGCCTCTTCCCAAATATTGAGCGGGAAGGGCGCCAACAATTGGCCATTTTGAAGGGGAACATCGGGTACACTTATCCTGACTAAAGTTGGTCCTCGCATGTCAAAGGCTCTGGTGGTGACGCTTGATTGGGATCCATAATGACTTTCTTCCTGCCATTGGGCTGGTCTTGGTCTTGTTGCACCGAAATGGATGCCTTTGCTTGATGCTCTCGCCTGCGCTTGCTCCCTTTGCACCAAAGAGGAAAGGAGGACACTGCGCGGGCTGGCGCCCGACTGGCGCCCTTGGTCCTCATGGCTTGCGTCACGGGCACCTCGCGAGGTACCCCGCCTTGAACTCTCCGCCTCCTCGTGAGCCAGCCTAATGAGGCCGTGCCTGAGGAAGCTCCTTGTCGTCC
>NW_021225857.1:0-1413 GCF_002162155.2 Triticum dicoccoides
TCAGGAAACCGTAACCATCTATTGATTAACGAGCTAGTCAACTAGAGGCTTACTAGGGACATGGTGTTGTCTATGTATCCACACATGTATCTGAGTTTCCCATCAATACAATTCTAGCATGGATAATAAACGATTATCATGAACAAGGAAATATAATAACAATCAATTTATTATTGCCTCTAGGGTATATTTCCAACACAGCTCACCGGAAGGCCGAAGCCGCAGAGGAAGTGCTAGCGGAAGATGACCCGCTTGTTCCCCCTCTGCGCCGGCGAGATCTCCTCCTCCGACAGCACCCGCGCCTTGACGAATGCCACGTTGGGCATCCGGTGCGTGTCGTGGAGGAAGGAGATGTGATCCTCGATCACTATCGACCCGTCCCAGTCGCCGCCCTTCTCGCGCGCCATGGCTTCCGGCTGGCCGTGTGAGAAGGAGGGTGCATCAGCGACGAACGACGGCGGCAGCTCCACGGCAGCGTTGAGCAGCAGCAATGGCAGTGGAGGAGAGAGCAGAGGAAGAAGAAGAGTGGGAGGGGGCGTGCAAGCTTTGCCGCACCCCTCCCATCCCCCTACTTATAGCCCTCGGGCTACGAAGCCGAGGGGGCGGGGCGTGGGTCGTGGGATTAACTGCGCCCACGACCCCACATCCCCCATTTATCGCGCGCATTTACCATGCCGCGAACAGTCGTGGGAATGGCAACCGCCCATCTCGTCACAGCGGATCCGTGATGACCCACAAGTATAGGGGATCTATCGTAGTCCTTTCGATAAGTAAGAGTGTCGAACCCAACGAGGAGCAGAAGGAAATGATAAGCGGTTTTCAGTAAGGTTTTCTCTGCAAGCACTGAAATAGTAGGTGATAGATTGTTTTGTGAAAAGATAAATAGTAACGAGCAAAAAGTAAATAAAGTAAATAAAGTGCAGCAAGGTGGACCAATCCTTTATGTAGCAAAGGATAAGCCTGGACAAATTCTAATAATGAAGAAGGAGCTCCCGAGGACACATTGGGAATTATCGTCAAGCTAGTTTTCATCACGTTCATAAGATTCGCATTCGGTACTTTGATAATTTGATATGTGGGTAGACCGGCACTTGGGTACTGCCCTAACATGGACAATAATCCCACTTATGATTAACCCCTATTGCAAGCATCCGCAACTACAAAAAGGAGTATTAAGGTAAACCTAACCACAACATTAAACATATGGGTCCATATCAACCACTAACGAAGCAACGCATAAACTAGGGTTTAAGCTTCTGCCACTCTAGCAACCCATCATCTACTTATTACTTCCCCATGCCTTCCTCTAGGCCCAAATAATTGTGAAGTGTCATGTAGTCGACGTTCACATAACACCACTAGAGGAAAAGACAACATACATCTCATCAAAATATCGAACGAATACCAAATTCA
>NW_021225858.1:0-934 GCF_002162155.2 Triticum dicoccoides
TCTTCTTCAGCTTCTTCCCGCATTGCCGGCTCAGCTTCTTCCCGCATTACCGGCTCAGCTTCTTCCCCCATTGTTGTATCATCGTATTCAGGGAACCCATGGCCAGGATAGCTGTCGTCGTCCTCTTCTTCTTCATTGTCTTCCATCATAACCCCTCTTTCTCCGTGCTTGGTCCAAACATTATAGTGGGGCAAGAAACCGGACTCAAACAGGTGGACGTGAATGGTTCTTGACGTAGAGTAATTGCGACCATTCTTACAGCCAGCACATGGACAAGGCATAAAACCATACGCCTGCTTGTTTGCCTCAGTCGCAAGCAGAAAAGTATGCACGCCCTCAACGAACTGGGGAGAGCATCGGTCATCGTACATCCATTGCCGGCTCATCTTCATTACACAACACCGAATAGACCAAATTAATACAAGTTCATACATAAAGTTCATACAACACTTAAATGCAACAAACAAATAACTCTCTAGCTAAAGCATTTAAATGCAATAACAAATGCGATCAAGATCGCAACTAAGGTAACAATTGATCCAACAGCATAATGATACCAAGCCTCACTATCGATGGCATATTTTCTAATCTTTCTAATCTTCAAGCGCATTTTCTCCTTCTTGATCTTCTGATCATCGATGACATCGGCAACATGCAACTCCAATTCCATATTCTCCCCCTCAATTCTTTTCAATTTTTCTTTCAAGTACTCGTTTTCTCTTTCAACTAAATTTAACCTCTCGACAATAGGGTCGGTTGGAATTTCCGGTTCACATACCTCCTAGATAAAAATATCTATGTCAACTTGATGGGCATAATTTGTCATAAACACGAAATGCAACAAATAGTTTTAAAAGAGAATATACCACATCCGAATCATAACAAGGACGAGGGCCGACGGGGACGGATATCAAAACCATGGCACTATGTATAA
>NW_021225859.1:0-430 GCF_002162155.2 Triticum dicoccoides
AATTCCTTCGTCGCGTCCTTCCCACTCGAGCTGGACATAGTTCGGCCAAGAGTCTCCTAACAAAGAGAGAGACCTTAATGAATTCAGCACGTCGCCAAAGGGGGAGTGCTGAAAGATATCCGCAGCGGTGAACTCCATTACCGGAGCCCAATCGGACTGGATAGGCCCGGGCGCGCGTGGTTCCGAACCCACATCCGGACACAAGTCCGGGGGTTCGACAATGCAGATTTCTTTAACAGTGGAATCTGTGTTCGGCTCTACCGCCGAAGAGTAGGCAGCCTCCATGGCGGGGTCCATCCACCCGTCCTCGGACGATGCGATTTGCCCTGGATTTAGGTCCGGAGCTGCTGCAGGTGCGATATCCCGAATACTATCCGAGTGCCGATCTAAGTCGTGCTCGTCGTGACTGTTCAACGCTCCTGATATCGTC
>NW_021225860.1:0-471 GCF_002162155.2 Triticum dicoccoides
GGAGCAATATGCAGAGAGTTATGGCATGATGAATATGGCATATAATATGCAAAAATCTGGGACTTAGTGGGATTTTCACCTCCGCGAAGGTCAACCCGGGACGGAGGGATCCGGGACAGAGGGATCCGGGCGTTTGGATCGGCGGCTGGGTGGATCTGATCCAGCCCGGGCGGAACCGGGACGAGGCGGTCGCCGGCGGCGGCGAGGAGCTCCGGCGAGGCGGTGGCGAGGCGGGCGCCGGCGGAGGCGGCGGACGGAGGCGCCGGCGAGCGGGGCGGCCGGAGGCCGGCGAGGCCGGTGCTCACGGGCGGCTCCCGAGCGCGGGGAGGCGCGCGGCGGCAGGCCGGCACGGGAGGCGGTGGAGGGGCGCCGAGGCGGCGGCGACCTCGGGCGGCGCCGGCGAAGCTCCGGCGGGGCGGCGAGAGGGCAGCGGCGGCGCGGGCTCCCTCGGGCGTGGAGGCGGCGGCGGGC
>NW_021225861.1:0-1630 GCF_002162155.2 Triticum dicoccoides
GTGGGTGTGGTGCGCCATTACTATGTCAACTAGTAATGGCGCACCACACCCACGGTGCGCCATTAGTAATAAATTTTGTTTTTTTTTCAAAACTTCTAATGGCGCACCGCACACCAGGTGCGCCATTAGTAATATATTACTAATGGCGTACCTGTATGTGGTGCGCCATTGCTATATTCTAATGGCGCACCACACACGTGGTGCGCCATTAGTGACCATTTAATCTATAGTCGCTTTCCTAGTAGTGATCACTCAATATGAAACTACTTCATAACCAGATGTCGGTGACCCGCCCCATCGGACAACGCCAGACCTGGTGCAGGGCATGTGCACAACGCTCGAGGACCTCCGTGACACTGTTGGTGCTGGGAAGGATGAGAGGCTCGAGGCAAACCTGAAACTAATTAGGTTGGTGGGTGTTTTAGTTTGCTAGATGGATGCGCTTCAGTTATAGGAGAGCTTGCCTTGTATGTTTTATGTCAATTCATGGTTTCATGTCAAATAGCAATTTACAGAGTTCCAGTCCACAATATCGTTCCCTACTGTTGCTATACATACACCTATATAAATCCTCTGTGATTACCCAGCACCATGGTTTAAACGGGACTACCATGCTTCTATGTGGTCCCTTAAAGTCAGAACCCTCAAAGAATTTAGATAGAAGGTGCACACAATTCTTGTTTGCCGGTTTAGCATTTTATCATGTTTCTTATTTTATCCGTGTTTCTCTTTGATCCATAAAGGTTGCTTCTGTGGTCCGCTGCTGGTGGTCCTTTATATGGATTCAACATTTGTTTCTTACTCTTCGTTGCTCAAGAAACCATTAGATGTTGTTCTTAGGATTCATTGCCTGTCAGCTGTGCTATGACTTCCATAAGTTAGCATCATTTATATGTCAGTATTTTGCTGTTAGTAACTTTAATAAAATTGTTAACCTATATTTGCTGGACAGGGGGCAACATCGGACCAGTGATATTGAGGTGCCGTTGGCCATGGGCGCATCTGTCCATAGCTAGGAGTAGGATTGTTAGTTTGTTACAACATATGGATGATATGCACACGGAAGGTGCTCTAATAATCCCCATTATTATTTATTTGTATCATCTGCTAACGGTTTTGTATTTGAAAAATAATATCATGGTTGTTTCTTATATACGCGGGGTGATTTAAACAAGCCAGAATTGTTTCGGCTATGATCCACAACATAGATGGGGGATTTTAAAATGTCAGACAAGAAAGTTATCGGCCTGGTAGGTTCAAATTCAGTTCTTTTTTTCATTTTCTTTTCTATAACAAAATCATTTTTGTCAAAATCTTATCGATGTCTTGACTGACTATGCAACATAATCTTGAGTATGATTCATATAGTTTGGTATTTATATTGTGTTTAATGCTCAAGTCTTTTCACCAGACAATATTATTAATTGATCGAATTAATCTAAGCCCAATCATCTTACATGAGATTTTTGTCTTGCCTCAGTGACACAACCAAAACTATTTTTTTGGTGGTGTTATAATCATGATACTTGTGCATTACGAGCTTTTAACTTTTGTGGTTTGTTAACACGATTATTTGACATATTCACTTACACAAGTACTATGACATGAGTAAATCATTCGCGCGTCGTTT
>NW_021225862.1:0-1782 GCF_002162155.2 Triticum dicoccoides
TATGATGATAAGTCATGTTGGTCAGTCTATTGTTAAAACCCCACATTGTGATATTCATCTCAAAGATGTCTTGCATGTTCCAAGTGCATCCAAAAATCTCCTTTCCGTTCATCGTATCACACTTGATAATGGAGTGTTTATTGAATTTTACCCATTTTTCTTTTTGATCAAGGACCAGGTCACGAGGAGGGTCCTCTATCTTTTTGTACTGCAAATTTTGATATATTATATGTATTTTTCTGAATTAGGATGATTTAGTTATGATTTTTTCAAGTTTGAAAATTGTCCTATAGTCCCGGTTTGTGTCTCCAACCGGGACTATAGGTTAGACCCCTTTAATGCCGGTTCGTGCCACGAACCGACACTAAAGGGGCTCGTGGGGCCCTGGCCTGACGCCAGCCTGCCACCACCCCTTTAGTACCGGTTCGTGGCACGAACCGGTACTAAAGGTTCAACACGAACCGACACTAATGCATAGCCGTTCGAACTGGTACTAATGATACCATTAGTACCGGGCCAAAATTGAACCGGAACTAATGTGTCTCACATAAGGTCCTTTTTCTACTAGTGGGAGCAGCACCGCGCCAGGCAACCGGGAGTCGGCGCGCCGCTTGTGGATGCACAAGCAGCGCCTCATCGGTGCCTTGTATCTGCTGTCTGGAGTTGCATCCCCGTTTTCCTTTTTATCTTCGGTTGTATGGTGTGCTCTTGTAATCCTGGCCGGTTGATGGCTTTGTTAATTCAAAGCCGGGTGAAGATCGATCCCTACTCGAGCTCGATTCGACCCTTTCATCTAAAAGAAATAAGTCATGGGCAGGCTGGCGATGATGTGCGGAATACAATGGAGGTGTTCGTGGAGCTTGGTGTGGAAGATGAAGGGTTGTGTTAAACATTGTCATGTATGGATACGGGCCACCTACGTTTGGTGGTTAGTTAGAGGAGATCTCTTTGTTTTATTTTCATGTTTATCTCTTGATGTAATCCTCTCTATCCCCATGTACCTCTCTGGTGGTTTCAACTACCTTGATGTATGCCTCCTGCGAGAGCTGGCCTCGCTATATCAATATATATACGCGGGCTCCCATATTACGGGGGTTGAGACGCTTCTACAAAACCTAACATGGCATACAGAGCCTCCCTTTTCCCTCTCGTCTAGCCTCCATCATCGATCTCCACCAACGCATCGAACCCGTCTCGCCATGTCTCCCTCCAGCTCAACTCTCTCCTCGCTGGCCTAAACAACACCATCTCAGAACCCCTGACTCGCATGAACTATGTTCTGTGGCGAGCTCAAGCCCGATCTCAGATTATAGGAGCGGGCCTTCTAGGATACCTAGATCAAACAATCCCAGAACCACCAGCCACCATCACCTCAAAGAACGCTGAAGGCAAAGATCAGACCGTTCCAAACCCAGCCTACTCCGCCTGGTTGATCCAGGATCAACAACTTGTAGCCTATCTCCTTCGCAATCTCTCGAAAGAAGTTCTGGTACAAGTCGCCTCCTTAGAAAAATCCCACGCCATCTGGACTGCTCTTGCAAACATGTTTGCTGCCCAGTCCAGGTCGCGAGCCAACAACTGCCGTGCCGCCCTCTCCAATGCCCAGAAGGGCTCTCAATCTGCTGCTGCGTACTTCGGTCAGATGCGTGCACTCGCAGATGAACTTGCCATGGCTGGAAAGCCTCTTCCCGAAGGAGAGCTGATTTCCTTCCTCATTGCTGGCCTCGATATGGACTATCAACCCCTCATATCCGCTCTTGATGTTCGCACCGAGCCTCTCTC
>NW_021225863.1:0-1294 GCF_002162155.2 Triticum dicoccoides
CTCATGACAGCCCATATTCCATCCACCCTGGAGGCACCAAGATGTATCAAGACCTGAAGGAAAGATTTTGGTGGCACGGGATGAAAAGGGAGATTGCCACCTATGTTGCAAAATGCGACGTATGCCAGAGAGTCAAAGCTGAGCATCAGCGACCCGCTGGATTGTTGCAACCCCTTAAGGTGCCTGAATGGAAGTGGGACAGAGTCGGGATGGACTTCATCACCGGTTTACCCAGGTCAAGCAAGGGACATGACTCAATATGGGTCATCGTTGACCATTTGACCAAGGTGGCCCACTTCATTCCTGTCAAGACGACCTACAAGGGGAACCAGTTAGCCAGTCTCTACATCAACCGAATCGTGAGCCTTCATGGTGTTCCCAAGGAGATTGTGTCAGATCGAGGAACCCAGTTCACCTCAAGGTTTTGGAAGAAATTCCAGGAGGCTATGGGGACCATGTTGTCCTTCAGCACTGCTTTCCACCCACAGACCGGAGGTCAGACCGAGCGAGTGAATCAAATACTCGAAGACATGCTCCGAGCCTGTGTCTTAGCTTATGGAGCTAAGTGGGAAGATTGCCTCCCTTTCGCCGAGTTCTCTTACAACAACAGTTATCAGGCCAGCCTTCAGATGGCACCATTTGAAGTGTTATACGGGCGGAAGTGCCGTACACCTCTCAACTGGTCGGAGACCGGAGAAGGACTCGTCTTTGGGCCTGATATCCTTCGTGAAGCAGAAGAGCAAGTCCAGCTTGTCAGAGAGCGTCTGAAGTCTTCCAAGTCAAGGCAGAAGAGCTATGCGGACTCACGTCGTAGAGACATAAACTTCCGAGTTGGAGACCATGTCTATCTCCGGGTCACCCCTCTCAAAGGAGCCCAGCGCTTTCATGTTAGGGGAAAGCTCGCTCCGAGATACATTGGGCCCTTCAAGATCACTGAGCGACGAGGGGAGGTGGCTTACCAGTTGGAACTTCCACCTGAACTTTCTGATGTGCACAACGTGTTCCACGTGTCACAACTCCGGAAGTGTCTCCAAGTTCCAGACAAGCCCGACCTCTACAAGGACGTCAATCATCAAGCCATTGATCTTCAACCTGATTTGACTTATCGTGAGCGGCCCATCTGCATTCTGGATGAGGCTGAACGACGCACTCGAAGCCGCACCATCAAGTACTTCAAGGTCCAATGGAGCAACCACACTGAAGCAGAAGCAACTTGGGAGCGTGAAGACTACCTTAGATCCGAATTTCCGTATCTCTTTTAAGCCTAGTTTAGGAATCTCGGGGACGAGATTCT
>NW_021225864.1:0-538 GCF_002162155.2 Triticum dicoccoides
CGGCTCAAGGCCGAGGTTGAGGAGAAGGAGGCCATCATCAACAAAGTGCACGCCCTCCTCATGCTTTGCATTTGTCGTCCGGCCATTTTATCTGCAGCGGTCATCGGCCCAGCGAGCACAGGCCCGTCGGTCGCCCGGACTCCGCACTGCTAGTCACGGACGTCGTGGACCACGCCTATGTCGCCCGGCTTCCCCCCGCCAAGGCACGATGGCCAGACCCATTTCTCGGGGTCGCTGGACGTGAGCGTGATCGCGCCGTCCACCCTGCGCCCCTCGGCCGTCATCGACCTCAACGTCACACATGGGTCCAGCAGTGGCGGCCGGCCGTCCGTCGACATGCAAATAAAGCAAGCACGACCGCCGTTTACGGGCACCATGCCATCCCGCTCGCATCTTGTTCGATGGAATGCCAACATCAATGCCACCGGTCGACGACCCCTACTACAACTAGTTCATGGAGGATGTGATCTACGACGGTGGGCATGTCCCTGCCTACGATCCCTAGGAGACCCAAAGTCGGGATGGCCGCGCCCAGATC
>NW_021225865.1:0-1682 GCF_002162155.2 Triticum dicoccoides
GATGCTCATATTGGTTCCCACATATTCTACGAAGATCTTTATCGGTCAGACCGCATAACAACATACGTTGTTCCCTTTGTCATCGGTATGTTACTTGCCCGAGATTCGATCGTCAGTATCTCAATACCTAGTTCAATCTCGTTACCGGCAAGTCTCTTTACTCGTTCTGTAATACATCATCCCGCAACTAACTCATTAGTTGCAATGCTTGCAAGGCTTAAGTGTTGTGTATTACCGAGAGGGCCCAGAGATACCTCTCCGACAATCGGAGTGACAAATCCTAATCTCGAAATACGCCAACCCAACATGTACCTTCGGAGACACCTGTAGATCACCTTTATAATCACCCAGTTACGTTGTGACGTTTGGTAGCACCCAAAGTGTTCCTCCGGTAAACGGGAGTTGCATAATCTCATAGTCATAGGAACATGTATAAGTCATGAAGAAAGCAATAGCAACATACTAAACGATCGTGTGCTAAGCTAACGGAATGGGTCATGTCAATCACATCATTCTCCTAATGATGTGATCCCATTAATCAAATGACAACACATGTGTATGGTGAGGAAACATAACCATCTTTGATCAACAAGCTAGTCAAGTAGAGGCACACTAGTGACACTTTGTTTGTCTATGTATTCACACATGTATTATGTTTCTGATTAATACAATTCTAGCATGAATAATAAACATATATCATTAAATAAGGAAATAAATAATAACTTTATTATTGCCTCTAGGGCATATTTCCTTCAACTTCTTCTCTGCTTGATAATACTGTGCCATTAGGTGAATTTCTTGATGAACAACTTTCTAGGGTTAGATAGAATGAAATTATTGAAACTTATAATATTGATGAAAGTGATGATGAAGATTCTCCCCCTAGATACGAATTGTTTGTTGTGCCTGAGGGTTATGTTATGAATGAAGAAACTTCTAGAGTCCTTTTTGCTTGCAAAGATATATATGATCTTAAGAAACTGTTAGCTAAGCTGAAAGAAAAGTCTCTTAATGCTAAAATGAAGTATGACCCTGCTTTTGCTACTTCACTTATCTGTGTTACTTATAAGGATTATGAATTCTCTGTCAATCCTGAGTTAATTACTTTGGTTGAATCTGATCCTTTTTATGGCTATGAATCTGAAACTGTTGTGGCACATGTTACTAAATTGAATGATATAGCCACCCTATTTTACCCATGAGGAAAAAATTCGCCATTAGTATATCCTTAAATTATTTATGTTCTCATTAAAGGGTGATGCAAAGATATGATTTAATTCTCTTGCTCCTGGTTGTGTGCATAGTCCCCAGGATATGATTTATTACTTCTCTGCAAAATATTTTCCCGCCCATAAGAAACAAGCTGCCTTAAGGGAAATATATAATTTTGAGCAAATTGGAGAAGAGTCTCCCACAAGCTTGGGGGAGGCTTCTCCGATTACTTAATGCTTTTCCTGATCATCCTCTCAAGAAAAATGAAATACTTGATATATTTTATAATGGACTAACCGATGCTTCCAGACACCACCTAGATAGTTGTGCTGGTTGTGTTTTCAGGGAAAGAACTGTTGAGCAAGCTGAATTGCTATTGAATAATATATTGAGTAATGATAATAATTGGGCACTTCCTGAACAAAGTCCTAAGCCAACTCCAAAGAAAAGGGGTATACTATTTCTCAGTG
>NW_021225866.1:0-2001 GCF_002162155.2 Triticum dicoccoides
AACCCAACAATATAATCCTTAATACGCACAAACTTCTCTGATATAGTGTGGTTTGGAGAATTCAAAAAGATAATAGGACTATCTGTGTGGGTGCAATAGCAACAATTTCATGTTTAACATAAGGAACTATAGCAAGTTCATCTCCATAAGCATAATTCATATTGGCATCTTGGCCATAATCATATCAAGCATCATCAAAAAGGGATATTTCAAGAGAATCAACGGGATCATAATAATCATCATAGCAATCATCCTTCGGTAAGCACAAAGGGGAATTAAACAATGTATGAGTTGAAGAGTTACTCTCATTAGAAGGTGGGCACGGGTAGCTAATCCGCTATTCCTCCTTTTGTTCTTCGCTCTCCTCATCATCTTTTTCATCCAATGAGCTCACAGTTTCATCAATTTCTTCTTCCATATACTCCTGCAAAATATTAGTCTCTTCTTGGACAGCGGAGACTTTCTCAATAATTGCATCAATATTGGAATTGAATTCATAATTTTCATGGCAATATCTAAGTATAGCAAAATTTTCAGGTCTATAAACTGAATCATCAAAATCATCAAACTCTTTAAACATAGATTCAATCTCATAAGCACCCATAAAAGCAACGAATTCTTCTATTTGTTCCACATCATAGTAATCATATCTACCATTAGCATAAGAAGCTAAGGTTTTATTATCATCAAATTTGCATGAAAAGGGAAGGTGTGGAGCCTTCATCCTAGAGCAACAAGTATAATCATATCTCAAGCATAGTTGCCTAGCATACTAATATAACATATAAATTTGATCCCATAATAGTTTCCGTTTTTGTGTCAAGCGATAATCCCTAAAGTATTCACATTGATCCAACATGTCTCCCATAACATAATTGAATGGGGTTTTCTCAGGATTATCAAAGTAGTACATAATTTCTTTCACATAACGAGCATCGAGGGTTTTAGGAGGTTCCCCATCTCCATGAGTAGCAAGTACACCTAATTTTTTTGGTATTTCGTGTTCCATATCCATAACTAAAGATAGAGAACAACTTAGAACAGCAAATAAAAATTACTTAGTGATAAAGCAAACAAGCACACACGAGAATGTTCACCCCACGCTATGACTCCCCGGCAACGGTGCCAGAAAAAGGTCTTGATAACCCACAAGTGTAGGGGATAATTGTAGCCTCTTTCGATAAGTAAGAGTGTTGAACCCAACGTGGAGCTAAAGGTAGAACAAATATTCTCTCAAGTCCTATCTGCCACTGATACGACTCTACGCACGCTTAGTGTTCGCTTTACCTAGAACAAGTATGAAACTAGAAGTACTTTGTAGGTGTTGTAGGATAGGTTTGCAAGATAATAAAGAACACATAAATATAAACTAGGGGTTGTTTAGATAAATAAGCAATAAAGTAAATATAGCGAGTGTGGAAAAGTGGTGGTAGGAGTTGTGAAATTGCCCCTAAGTAATTGACTACGTTACTAGACCGATAATCACTATTGCAATTTTATTTGAGGGAGAGGCATAAGCTAACATACTTTCTCTTCTTGGATCATATGCACTTATGATTGGAATCTAGCAAGCATCCGCAACTACTAAATATCATTAAGGTAAAACCCAACCATAGCATTAAAGCATCAAGTCCCCTTTATCCCATACGAAAACAACCTACTTACTTAGGTCTGTGCTTCTGTCACTCACGCCACCCACCATAAGCAAATCATGAACATATTGCAAACCCTACAGCGGGGATCCCTCACACTTGCGCGACACGGAGAGCACCATAGGACAGCACCAATAATAAAACATGCAACTCAAACCAATCATAGCAATTCATCAATCACCGATAGGACAACGGAAATCTACAAAGACATCATAGGATGGCAACACATCATTGGATAATAATATGAAGCATCAAGCACCATGTTCAAGTAAAGGGTACAGCGGGTTGCGGGAGAGTGGACCGCTTAAAATAGATGGGGGAAGGTGATGGAGATGTTGGTGAAGACGGC
>NW_021225867.1:0-1999 GCF_002162155.2 Triticum dicoccoides
CGATGATACACTGCTCCTCCGCCAGGCGGTCGCGCTCCAACAAGTCCTTGTACTCCGCATTGCCATCTATAGACCGATAGAATGCCTCCTCCCTCCATCTTCCTTCCGGTGAATAACCGAACACTAGCTCCGGCTGTGACCACCTCTGGCATCGCCTATTGCAGACAGTCGGGGGCATGACGGACGTGGAGAGAGTGAGGGAAAGTGGCGAGCGACGTCGAGCCGATGGGGGTTGTGAGGGGAGCCGATAGGGCGAGTTGGGTGACGGTGCTACCGGAGAATGCCGGGAACCAGTATTTATAGGCGGAAGGTAGGTGAAGCAGTGTGGCATGAGAAACGCGACGGTCATTGGAATTCAATGCATAAGCAGGCATGGCTTAGTGCACCAGCTTATCATGGAAAACTGGAAAAACTGACTAATGTGCCGTCCCATCCCGTCAGTGGTGCGTCCCGTCCGTGCTGGGTCGCACATCGGCATGATGATCAAACGAGTGCACTCGAGTCATCCAGATGAGGTACTCCCTCGTTGTCAAAAATTATTCCACCACTCATCATCTACCTTGGTTGGTAAGATTTTTGAATTGAGACATGCAAACCGGAAAGGAGGTAGTACGTGTGTGATCTGCTATTTATTCGTGTAGGATCAAGTAGGTCGAATAGTGTGCGTGTAGGATCGAGTAGGTCGGATAGTGTACGTGTAGGGTCGCATTAGCTGATGAACGTTCACTGGGAGATAAGGCATTTGCGAATGTTTTTGCTCGCAGTTTCTTCAGTTTTCTTCAGAATAGCTTGTCAGTTTCTTCAGAGGTAGGAATTTTTATTCAAAAAACTGCCACCTTTGGATCTTGCGTCGCAACTAAAACTGCCAGGAGCGTATTAGTAGGCTAACTAGTGATCGATAAGTAACTTGTAAACACTGAGCAAATAGAAATAAGGAACTACTAGTAACTTGTAAACAATGAGAACACAGAAATCAGGATCATGCTGTGCACAGTAGTAAGAGCCGATCCGTTCAAAATGTTTACACGCACTACAAAAAAATACACTTCCGTGATGATACGTGTTTGTCACAGCAGGTCACGTTTTCTGTTATGCATGTACATCCATGACGATTTTATGACAGAATCAAGATAGTCATACCTGTGCTGTCGTAGAAGGGTTCCATGACATTACCAAAATTATCATCACGGAAGCCACTTCCATGATGATAAATCGCGCATCACAGAAGTGCTTTCGTCAAGGGTGACCGACACGTGGTATCCACCGTAATGGAACGTTGTTAAGCTATCGGGGCCGGTTTTGGATCCGATAACCCGTTAACAGCCCGAACCAATGGGAAATTTCCACGTGTAAAATTCTGATTGGCCGGAGAAAACACGTGTCAGCTCATCAGTGGGCCAGATGTCTCCCGTCCATTGGAGGATACATGCCTATGATACGTCGACACATGGCAGGGCCCAACAAAGGCCCATATAGGTTAAAAAGGCCAGCGAGAAGGTGCTTAAGAGGGTGCAGTAGGAGAGGAACAAACTCCAAGATGCCAACACCCAGCTGGGCGAAGAACTAAAAGATGTTCGGGGCCAGCTGTCTAACTCCGTAAAGGAGAATCGGCGGCTTCGTCGCGACATTTACAGTAAGTGCTTGAGCAAACTCTTTTGAAAAGAAGAGTTCGGCGAGGAAGTCGATTGACAGAAATGTGTCTGTAGGTGTGCTCACGGGTCGTCCGGCGGAGGAGATGCCTGGTTCCACGGGAGACCCTCTTCCCAAGCTGCTACAACTGCATGAACGTGTTCGGCAGGCGATGAGCGGCGTCGTTCAGGCCTTATGGCCTTCCGTCTCCCTACCCGAGGGTCTTGGAGGGCTTGCTGAGAAGCTTCAGGGAGTACGGCAGCGCTTCCGTCTGTGGAAGATATCGGCCTGCCGTCAAGGCGCCAGGGAGGCCAGGGCCATGGTGAAGACGCGGTACACGAAGGCTGATCCAAACCACATGGCCGAGGTC
>NW_021225868.1:0-718 GCF_002162155.2 Triticum dicoccoides
TGATGTATTTTAATTAAGGTCAACTTCGGGTTTTCTACAACCGGACGTTAAGAAATTCCCATCTGCCCATAACCGCGCGCACGGCTTTCGAAAGATAATACCCTGCAGGGGTGTCCCAACTTAGCCCATGACAAGCTCTCACGGTCAACGAAGGAATAGACCTCCACCCGAGACATTCCGATCAGACTCGGTATCCCGGTACAACAAGACATTTCGACAGGGTAAAACTAAACCAGCAACACCGCCCGAATGTGCCGACAAATCCCGATAGGAGCTGCGCATAT
The DNA here is from genome assembly GCF_002162155.2 of Triticum dicoccoides. Classification (NCBI taxonomy): domain Eukaryota; kingdom Viridiplantae; phylum Streptophyta; class Magnoliopsida; order Poales; family Poaceae; genus Triticum; species Triticum dicoccoides. The sequence goes on from NW_021225868.1 coordinate 285, forward strand.
CTCTTTCTCAGGGCACACTCAGATTGTCCAAGGTACGGGTAGGCCAGCCCAGAGTTGCCCCTGGTGGCCACCGGCAGCTGACAGGTTAGACCAACACTCAGAGGAGCACTGGCCCGGGGGGGGGGGGGTAAAATAATGATGACCCTCAGGATGCCTTACCAGAGCGATGGGGAGACTGGGAAGTAAAAAGAATTCCTAACTCTCCGATATATAATTCCTAAATGACTCAAAACATTTTTCTAGACACAACTCGGCTGCTTAAAACGATCAAGCAATGGGGCTCCTAAGGTCGGGGAAGGCTCTGATTACCAACTTGTAACGCCCTCGATGCGACTATATCTCCCACGTGTCGAGGCACGACTTAGAGGCATAATCGCATTGAAGGCATATGTCGCAAGTGAGGTAATCTTCACACAACTCATGTAATATAATAA
>NW_021225869.1:0-13016 GCF_002162155.2 Triticum dicoccoides
GATGCTAGAAGCACCGCCAGGACGGGGACTAGGCGTGAAGAACCACCAGGACTTCTTCAAGGAGCTGCCCCCGCCTCGTCTTCTTGAATAGGACACAAACCCTAAAAAAACTAAAAAAAACACCTAATAACATAGCCCTCTTGCGGCAAGGTCCGAGATCGACCACGTCTCCATGGTCCTAGGACTGCAGGAGGCAAGGTAGACCAGCGGCGGCGCCAGCGAGAAGCTAGAGAAACCATATCTCTGGTCGCCATTGGTCGCACGAGCGAGGGGGTACACCCATATCTGTTTAGTCATCACTATTAAGGATAGATGGAATATAGGACACGATGAACGTAGAAGAAATAAAAATATCAATCAAATGTAGCATAGACCAATTATTTTTGGACAAATATGATGACCATAAAAGCGTTGTGTATCCCAAGCTACATGGAGACTTTATAAAAAAAACTGAAAAGATTATTGTGAGACCTCAAGAAATTATTATTTTTCCAAGGAAACTTCCGTTCTACTCCCACTGTCCGAAAAAGTTTGTCCCTCAAATGGATGTAGTGCTAGATACATCCATTTAAGAGACAAGCTTGGGACAAGTTTTTTCGGACGGAGGGAGTATCTAACTTCAATCATGGCAGCACAACGAACACCGGAAATAATAAAAAATACATCCAGATCCGTAGACGACCTAACGACGACTACAAGCACCGAAGCCAAAATTTTCTTACTTCCTGCTAGCCACAAATCTTTCCTTTTGCAGCCTATGAGCCAACCCAATATTTGAGAAGTTTTTACATATATATTTTAAACACACCTGTTAATGTTCTATGAGATTTTTAGATATCCTTTTAGATTCGTTAAAAAAAATACGACTACACCATGGTGCTCGGGAACCAAATTGCCACTCCCATGATTACGGAGTACTACATTCCTCGAAATTGTCTGTCTCTACATATATTCCGTTGCTGAATACTCATTGGTAGTACACAAATATATGTACATCCAACATGTAAGGATCCAAATGCATCCCTACCGGACCACACTATGATAGATAGACATACTTTTGGTTTCGAGCATAGCTTGGTTGCTGGTGTGGTGTACTCCCTCCGGTCCTTTTTACTCTGCATATTAGGTTTGTCTGAAGTCAATCTCATCCAACTTTGACCAAGTTTATATAAAAAATTATAGACATTCACATATCAACATAAATTTCATTAGATTCATCTTGGAATATATTTTCATATTATATTTATTAGATATTATAGATGCTAATAATTTCTAATATAAATTTGGTCAAACTTAGCAAAGTTTGACTTTCAGCAAATCCAATGTGCAGAGTAAAAAGGACCGGAGGGAGTATGTTTGCACAGCTGTGCGTCTGCCTCTTGTGCTTTGTGTAAAGTTTAAAAGCCACTGCCTGTCTCATGACCATGTCGACTGTGGCTGGATTGGTCCGTGAGAGAGAAGGCCCTAGAGATTGTTGTGTACACATGTCGGCATGGCATGTGTCCATCCATCTGTGATCTGTGCCATGCATCGGACCACTGGCTGGCTAGCTAGCTTCCACAAGAGTTAGATCCGGTTTTTGTTCTTCATTTGGCGCCATGCATGCACATGCGTGCGTCGACCACAGATTTCTGGGGTGGATGGTACATGGATCTGATAAGCCATTCAGTTTTTTTGCACATTGTTCGTATTGGCGAAATGCACGCCAGTATTATATAAATGTATATATGCCAGGAATAATAATGCCCGCACACGCATGATAGAGTCGTAGGGCTTGACGCGACGTATGCGGAGCGAGAGAGAGAGAGAGAGAGGGTGTTTGCTTGTATTCATGTGTGTGTGAGAGAGGCTGAGGTGGCCTGAAGTTGATGTGGCGAACATGTCCGAACTGCTCAATTTCTTCCCCACCACATATGAGGTAGGTTTGAGAAAATCCAGACTGTCCGAATATATGTGACAGGATTGTGAAGGCCTATGGACCAGGCGTTTTTGGGTCTGAACAAGGTCCCGATTGTCCACCTGAAAATATGAAAAATGTTTGAGGAGTGCCTTTGAAGATGCTATAGTGCCATCATGCACTTTGTATAGTCATATATGGTGGGATGTAGACATGAGCAATGGCAGCTTTGCTCGATAGCCCGACATCCGGGCTGGGTTGTGTTGGGCTTCAGCTCTAAATTTTAACCGAAGTTTAGAATTGACAAATACTATGAACCCGAACGAAAGGAAATGCATACATACATACACACACAGGAAGCGTGTGAGGAGAGACGTTTCTACTAGCTGCCTGAAGGCAGACATGGAGGTATACGACATGGAGAGATGGACAAAGCTAATGGTTTCGGTGTCAGCGAGGCTTCTCCATGGAGATATACGTGCGTCATACACGCACACGTCATGCGTGATATCAAGCAAGCTCGATCGATCGATCTAGACAGAAACAGAGAGAGACCTGGCTGGCTGGCACAATTCTGTCATCGATCGCCAGAAGCAATCCAAGGCAGCTGATCCATCAATCTTGGGCTTCATGCATCCATGCGTACGTCAGGATTGCTCGCGTCACCCGCGTGACGCATGCATGTGATCGATGAGCTGAGCTCTCCTTGCTCGTTTCTTTTTCTTCCGTCAACAAATAATCAATCCACACGAGTAGACACCAGAGCATCTCCAGCCGTTCGACCCCACGACGTCGAAAAAGAGCCATCTAGGAACAAACCGGCGCTTGCTTAGCGCGTGGGGGTAACTTCGTTCCCAGTCGACACCCCAGGTTGTCATCAAAATCGCGCGAACTCAGAGATATTTCATACAAATTTGGACAAACTCGGCGATCTGGCACAAACTTAGCGAAATTTCATTGAAATTTGTAAAAAAAAAAGAAAAGAAAATGCAAACTACGCCTACTTTTTTTTAGAAATGGAGGATTACCCCCGGCCTCTACATGTGAGCGATGCATGCAGCTATTTTATTAATTATTCACAAAGACCTTACAAAGTAGTACATCAGGTAGTCTAAAGCCACCATCTTAACAACAACTGTCGCTACTCATATCCATTTGATGAAGGTGTGCCGGTAGTCCGAGCCTAATACCAAATAGACTTCGCACCAAAGCCTAACATCTAAAGCCGGATGCCCCAACCAAGCCACATACTGGGTTTGGGGTACAAACCGGTCCGACGCACTCTCATGTGTCGTCACCGCCGTCTTCCGCCGATCCATCTTCAAAACATGAACTGACGCAACGATCTTGTTAGGCCTGCCGTCGACGCCACCACGACGCCAGACAGCGCCGTCCTCCTGCGCTAGTCCGTCCACCCGCATCGAACGCCGAGACTCCATTGCGACACGCTGCCGAGATCCGCCGTCCTCGATGCGGGGGATGAAACCCCGCTCCGCCTCTGTGCCCTTCCAGTCAGCACCTGCTCCAGAACGATGCCCCCAGGAGGGATTACGACATCAAAGATGTCGTCATCGTCCGATCCGGAAAGACCCAGATCTAGGGTTTCCCCCGGAGCATCTCGAGCGTGGTGCCGCGACTTGCCACAACGATGCCTCGAGAAGGGAACGACGTCACAGACGCCGCCATCGTCCGCCATGACCGTAGTCGGCGCCAAACTACGCCTAGCCCTGCTGCGCCGCGGCCACCGCCTGCCATCTACATGCCGAGAAGCCTGTTGTAGAAACGGGTGTAGTCGCCGCCGCCGCTGCCGTCGTCGTCGTCGTCGCGCGCCCCGCCGGAGCCGCCGCCGTCCCTACTGCACCCCTGGCCAGGGTCGCCGACGCGCGGTGGGGGGTTGGACGGCCCGGCTCGTCCTCCTCGTCGCTGTCGAGGACGATGACGCCACCCTCCTCGCGTCCGCGGCGCCGGGCTTGGAGCTCCGCGTATGCCCGGTGCTGGCGGAGCAGCTGCTCACGGGCGTAGTCCTCCCTCGCCCACTTGAGGGCGACCTTGTCGTCGGGGGCCACCATGCCCGCGTGCTCCGGCTTCACGGGTAGTAGCCCCGTCTCGGGCTTCGGCCGGACCAGGCGGAGGGAGCGCGGGGAGGGGCGGGCACTCTCGTTGATGATGAGGGCGCCGTTGCGGGTGCGGCGACAGAGCGGCGTCTCCTCCGGCTCCAACTTGACGGGGTGAAGTGCCGGCGAGATGGAGGAGAGCGAGCCGGAGCCCGAGGACGATGACGTCTCCGACTGCATTCGTCGCGGCGTCCAGGAACTGCCACGACGGCGAGAGAACGACAGCCGCGGTGGGTACTCGAGGCGCCGTGTGTTGCCGGTCTCAATGTGGTCGAGAATGGCCTCGAGGGTGCGGCCGCACACGCCCCATCAGTTGCGCCGCCCGTCGGCGTTGATGATGCCGTTGCAGGAGGCGATCTGGTCTTCGCGGCGGCGCTCGAAGTACATCGTCCACAGCGTGTGGCTGTCGGCGGCGTAACTCGGCTCGTTCCGCTGCTCCTTCGTCAACGACGAGCGGATGTGGGCGATCTCGGCCCGCCGTGCAGCCCCTTCGGGCACCGGTCGCACTGGGACGCCGCCGGTGCTCAACTTTCACGACCCCGGCACACACATGTCCGAGGGCGCCGAATACTCGGCCTCGTAGAGGAGGCGCACCTCCGGCTCTTGTAGATGGCGGCGGCCGAAGCCGTTCGCCGCCGCGCCGTCACCTGGAAACCTCTCAGCCATTTGCTCGTCGGCGGGAAGGGGGGAGGATGCTGCTTTGTGTGGTGATGCGAGGGGGGTGTGGCAGCTGTGGCGTTCATCGGTGGGGAGATCGGCTTTTATAGCCGCAATGGGGCGGTGAGAGCCTGCATGCCGGGCGATGCGTGGCGGGAGCAGGCAGGACGCGCGTCGGTCACTGCGCCGCCCGTGAGGCATCAATGGAGGCTGACTGACACGACAGCGCGGCAGTCTTGGCATTGATTCTCGCGGGAACCGAGCAATGAGGACCACGAAGCGGCGTCTCGCTGAATCGGCGGGCCCTATCCCTGTTCGCACCAAAAACGCGTTCCCCGACGCCCCAGGCGCCCCAGCGCGCCGGGTTCGGTCTGGGTCCGCCGGCGCCAGTTTCGGCCCAAACCGGCGGATAACGAGCTCCTGTGGGCGTGACTGGACCGATTTTGGGCCTCCGGTGCCAAAAAAAGTCTGAGGGTGGGGCCTGTTGGGGGCGCGGCTGGAGATGCTGTTATAGTCTTGCTTTGCTCGCAGTCACTGAATTAATGCGGCCAACATGAAGATCGAGCTTAGTTGCATGTCCATTCAGCACGGTCCAGCCCATCATTACTCACGACTGGTAAACTGCAGCAACACAGCGGCAACAACTTAGGTCAGTGATGTCTCACATTTTTATTTTTATTATTTTCCTCTCCTTCCTCTCTTGCTCCACCACTTGGGCGGTCCACCTTGCCTCATTGTTGCCCAAGCCGGCGGCATCGAGGATGGGGAGGTTGTGATGTCTTGCGCTACTGATGTGGGGGCATCGAGCGGCAATGATGCGGGAGGCAGGCCGAGGAGGGGCGGCAGAGGAACAGCGGCAGACAGCAGCATTGCAACGTCACCCGGGATGGCGAAATGGAGGCCGCCAACTAGAGCTGTTTGTTTTTGTTGCTTTAACCATCAAAAAACCTTATGACGACTTATGAAGGGGTCTTTGCTGCGAGACCTAGGAATTTGTCGAGCTAGGCCCTGATAAGCCTGGCCCTAACGATCCGGGCCCAACCCTAGCCCGGCCACAAAAATGCACTATTATGTATTTGAAGACATTCCCTTAAAAAGTGTATTTTAAGACATATTTTATATTAAAAACTATTGTTTGGGTATAAATACATTATTATAAATACATTTATTTTTAAAAACTATATTCGAAGACATTTCGAGCTTCCGCCCCGTCTATCGGGCTTTCGAGCCATCAGGCCCATGCCAAGGGCTATTTGCTCGTGTTGCTCCTACAACCACATTTTTCGAATCTATGGAAAAAGGGACCCAGCTGCTACAAAGGAAACCTTGCCCAACCAAATATAATTCACCACCGATTTGGTGCGGTGGTAAACTAAGTTTTGGTCGTGAATCAAAGTACCTGTTGATATTTCCCTCAAAAGGTGATAATATCCATGGAAGTTTTTTTTATGCTCCCTATCTCGCATGCATGTGTACTCACCAGTGCAACCACATATATTTTATAATATATGCGCATATATTTTAATACTTTAGAGTGTTCGTATGCGGTGTCCACACATATATCTAGCTACTTAGGCACATTTTCCACATCCTGGCCTGCCATTATCCTTGGGAGCGCACACACATCACCCATCTGTCCCGTCCGCCTCCCATTTAAGCCACACCACTCCAGTCCTCCTACTACCTATCATCCTTTGGAATTCTTCATCTCCTACCTCCATCTGGCTGCTCCATGAAAAACAAAACACTCACTCCAGCTAGCTAGCAGCTGCCTTCTTGTATTCATAAACCCTCACTCCTCCTCACCCATCCCCCCCTCCATCATTCTGGTTGCATTGCGACCATCGGTCGAGATGGAGATGCAGGCGAAGGCGGCGAGGGGCGGGAAGAGGAGCAGGACGAGCGGCGGCACGACGGCGACCAGGGTAGTGGAGAGGAAGGAGGCAGAGAGGGAGAGGAGGCAGCACATGAAGGCGCTCTGCGCCAAGCTCACCTCCCTCATCCCAAAAGAACACTTCTCCAACCCTGTAAGACCACAAAACAGTACTCCATATGTTGTACAATTTGTTCCCCTTTTAGCTGAATTATAGGACACTTAGTTAGCTGCTTCTCTGGCCCCAAAAAAGGAACAAGATGAACACGTTTAGTTATTCTGAAGTCATTTAGTCGGGAGGGTTTGTTGTGTGTATATATGGACATTTATTTCACTCTACCCAATTCACTATCCAGTAGATCCTATAGTAATTAAGTATAGTCCTTCTCATCACATGAAATATCGTAATCTTTTTTTTTTGCGGGGAATGAAATATCGTAATCAACGGGCCAAGGCAATTGAGTTCTACGTACGGCCGGGCATTTAATTTTGTTGGCATGTGTTGCTTTCCTTATGAACTGTGACGTAGGAACGTACAACCTATTAACTATTTTGTAAACATTTCCCGTTGAGATGGACAACCGAAGCTAGCCGACTGGTACAATCATGCTATGGACCTCACTTGCAGGTGTACAAAATAGTACTAGTAATATTGAAACATATAAATTTCTAAAGTTCCCACCTCGATATATTTTTCTGGCATACTCTGAATATACAGCCCAAGTTCCCAGGAAATATCCAAGCTAGTGTCATGTTTGAAATGCGTAATTGTTTTTGTTCCAAGCTTGCGAGAATCATTTTGTTCATCTCTCAAAAACTGAGCACGGAATTTGGATATCCACAAATATATAAGAGAATACATATAATGCTTTATTAATTTTGTGCCTCAAATGGACGTACGGGGTCTTATGCGGCTCTTCACATAAATATTTCTTACCTATTAATAATACGTGCTCCGTCCCATATTAGTTGTCGGTGAAACAGATGTATCTAGCATTGAAATACGTCGAGATACATTCATTTCAGCGGCAACTAATATGGGACAGAGGGAAAGTAAACCCATTAGCTTATCAAACTCTCTGTCAAGTAGAAACAAAAAGTATGAAGATAATCCACTGTTAGTTTTACAAGAGATGATTTGATAATATTTTCAAACTCAGAAGATTATTATGTCTGGTCATGTGCATATTCAGGATGCATAGATGAGGAAATATAGCTCTTCCATTATCAAAATAAGAGACTTATCTTTGCAAAACAAATTAACATCCTTTGATATATTTTATATTTTTTCTCATATTTTTCTAACAATGTTGGACTTTAAATGTGTATCTAGGATACGATGACCCAGCTAGGCAGCCTGGATGAGGCTGCGTCATACATCAAGAAGCTCAAAGAGAGGGTGGACGAGCTGCAACATAGGAGGAACTCTGCACAAGCAATGGCTGCCGCAAGAGGGGCTAGTGGCGCCTCAACGCCCACCACCACCCCTACCACGAGTGGTGGTGCGGGGTCACCAGAAGAAGAGAAACATTGGGAGGCATCGGCACCGGTGGTTGAGGTGTGTCAACACGATGATACGAGCATGGATGTGGTGCTGGTATGCAGCACAGAGAGGCCGATCATGCTCCACCAGGTGATCACCATCCTCGAGGAAGAAGGCGCCGAGGTCGTCAATGCCAATCACTCCGTTGCTGGCCACAAAATCTTCTACACCATACACTCCCGGGTATGTACATACATAGGTATAGCCTTTCACATCTGCATTAGAAAATACAACCCATGTTGTAAAGTATAAGACTAGCCAGAATGGGGAGTAACTTAGACTAGTAACATGCCTATGTTACTAGTCTATGTTACTACCTCTATAGTGGGAAGTAACATATATGTGATAACATGCAACACTTCATTTATTAGGTATAGACTCATCTTCCCTTGATATGTGTGATGTTACTCATACTACTAGTAACTAGCTATGTTACCACATGCCTCTATTTCTTCATTTATTGCTTGCCACGTCGTCTATTTTATCTAGATATGTGTGATGTTACTACCCATGTTACTCCCCCTGTGGGTCGTCTAAGGCACACACGAGTCCGAGTATTCATTTTGACCATAACTATTTACTTGCTGTGTCCATATTATTGGAGGGGTTTACATTTGTTTCTACTGTACCTACACATATTGAAGTAAACTAATGGTATATATACAAGTGAAAGACACAAAGGGAACATGAAAGTGATGCATGTATACATACATGAAAAATATGAAACCGTAGATTCCTCTCTATGTAGAAAGATATAAAATTGGGGAAAGCTAGATAAAGAGTTTGAAAATGACCTTAGATATATACATGTGCCACAATTTTTTTAACTCATTTCTTTTCTCTTCCTCCATCTCCATCCGCTAGAATTTATGTCTTAAATTTAACCTACAGTGACTGGAAAATGTCTTTACTTGCATGATTAAGAACTTCTTTCCATCTAAATATAAATCCAATTTATTATCTACCTTTTCCATTAAATTAGCATGGGTTAATTAGTTGCGTCAATTAATTTCCTCTCTCTATCTTGTGCAGGCTTTCAGCTCGAGAATTGGCATAGATGTTTCAAGTGTTTCTGAACGACTGAGAGCATTGGTATGATAGTAAACTGATTTGTGTAAAATATATATCCCATAACTATATATAAAGAGAAAATCCCGCATATGGTACATATGTCTAGTTATTAGTTGCTAGAAGAATGGGATGGAAACACACTTCAGTAGCTACATAACATCTTCTTCATGTTGTTTTCACAACATGATCAATGTATGGGAAGGAATGTGGACTGTTCAGCGATTTATACCGACTTTTGGGCTGTCATATCTTGTTGTACGTTGCTGGAGTATTTTTGGAATAAGATCATAGGCATGTATTGCTCGATATTCTGGCTATGTGATTACATGGTGCAGATGCCCAAAAATATCACCAACTTGCTCGAATGTAATTTACTTTCTACTGGTACGGGCTGCTTAATTATTTGCTTCATTTAATCATCGCACATCTGGGAGAAAAGAGTATACCATGCAGGTGTTTTTTTTCAGATAGCTATATACAGTATATAGGGTAAGAAGAAATTCATTATTTAGGGGAATGAACTTTGTTCCCACAACATCCAGACTTTGACAGTCAGACATTGACAGTTATGTTAATTAGTATCCATTGGCGAAAGCAAACTTTGGCAAAACAGAAGAGAATACTCCCTCCGTTTCTTTTTAGTTTGCATATAAGATTTGGTCAAAGTCAAACACTGTAAAATTTGACTAGCTTTGTAGCAAAAGATATCAACAATGACACTATGAAATCAATACTACTAGATGCATGATGAAATAAATTTTCAGAACATATAACTTTAGTATTGTAAATGTTAATATTTTTTTCTATAAAGTTAGTCAAATACTTTGACCAAACCTTATATGCGGAGTAAAAAGAAACGGAGGGAGTACAAGATGTGGACATGTGGGCGTCATGCCAAACAAATATATGTTGACTAAAGTATCAAACAAAAGAGTATGTCAGAAAATATGTTGACTAAAGTATCAAATAAAGGAGTATAATATGCGGTAAGACCGAGCAAATATTAAAGAAAGGGATGGATGAAAGTGAGAGGCAGATGTTACTGCATCCATGCATGTAAACGTGCTGAATACTATTATGTGATGGCTTTTGGTTCTGGACCCATTCAATACTTCACTTTCTTCCTCGACGTCAAGAGAGTGGGTGATTCGGGAGAGCCTGATGTGGTGGGCCGAAAGCTCACCAAGAAGGAACACGTCTGTTTGTTCATTTTTGAAATTTAGCAATCGAAAATGACGTTTCTCAAAAAAGAAGAAAAAGCAAGTGAAAATGATTGGTTGCTAGCTAATCGGCACTTTTGAGAATCACCACTTCCTTAAAAATTGCATCCACTTTGGTTTCTTATAACTTGTGTCAAGCATGAAGCTCCAGTATTTGTTTAACGTCAGTGTTTAAATTTTGTTGGGTTATTTTTGTAGTGTCTTCGACAATAAATATGTCGTTACAACTAGGTATACCAACGTCGCTCTGGCCAACATCCGTCACACGAAAGCCAAGACACATTCCTCCATCTTCAATTAATTGCTACTAGCTATACTGTATTATGCTGAAATATTGTGAATCGACAACTCATATGGATGTCAATTTCAGTGTAGTAGTGTGAATGCAAGTAGATCGATATGTAGCAAGTCAACCCATCCGTTATAAAATGGCGCACATACACACGTAGCGACATGTCAGTTGAACAATGGAATGTTACATTAGATAATATATGCACGTGATAATTGATACTCCATCCTTTCTGATTTATAGCGCTTAAATCTGAAATCTCATCAACCAAGACATTTTGTGAGTGAAGGAGTGTATCACGTACTTTACAAAACTACCGCAATTAAACTCATGCACTAATTTGAATTAATTGCAGTGCATGCATGCTTGGCCACTAGATGAGTTGGAACATTACATGCATTGATGTGTTTCTTTTTAATTCTTGGATGAAAAGATTTAACTAAAAATGAGATGGAGATGAGCCCATTAAATTGGAAAAAACAAACAAATTAAGATAAGCCCTATAAACCGAAAAGGAGGGAGTAAATCTAAATTAAATTGACCCTTTTCAGAAGCACGCGGGCCAATAATGTCTCTGCTGAAGGAAATATGCTCTAGAGGCAATAATAAAGTTGTTATTTATATTTCCTTATAACATGATAAATGTTTATTATTCATGTTAGAATTGTATTAACCGAAAAATTAGTACATAGAAAAAATAGAATGTCCCTAGTATGGCTCTACTTGACTAGCTCGTTGATCAAAGATGGTTAAGTTTCCTAGCCATAGACATGTGTTGTCATTTGATGAATGGGATCACATTATTAGAGAATGATGTGATGGACAAGACCCATCCTTTAGCTTAGCACTATGATCGTTTAGTTTATTGCTATTGCTTTCTTCATGACTTATACATGTTCCTATGACTATAAGATTATGCAACTCTCGAATACCGGAGGAACACCTTGTGTGCTATCAAACGTCACAACGTAACTTGGTGATTATAAAGGTGCTCTACAGGTGTCTCCGATGGTGTTTGTTGAGTTGGCATAGATCGAGATTAGGATTTGTCACTCCGATTGTCGGAGATGTATCTCTGGGCCCTCTCGGTAATGCACATCACTATAACCCTTGCAAGCAATGTGACTAATGAGTTAGTTGCGGAATGATGCATTACAGAACGAGTAAAGAGACTTGCCGGTAACGAGATTGAACTAGGTATGATGATACCGACGATCGAATCTCGGGCAAGTAACATACCGATGACAAAGGAAACAACGTATGTTGTTATGCAGTTTGACCGATAAAGATCTTCGTAGAATATGTAGGAGCCAATATGAGCATCCAGGTTCTGCTATTGGTTATTGACCGGAGATGTGTCTCGGTCATGTCTACATAGATCCCAAACCTGTAGGGTCCGCACGCTTAACGTTCGATGACGATTTGTATTATGAGGTATGTGATTTGATGTACCGAAGGTTGTTCGGAGTCCCGGATGAGATCACGGACATGACAAGGTGTGACGCCCCCGATTTGACCGTACACTAATCATGCACGCAAATGTGTACGATGAAAATCAAGGACTCACGGGTAGATATCACAACACAACTCTACAAATAAAATAAGTCATACAAGCATCATATTACAAGCCAGGGGCCTCGAAGGCTCGAATACAAGAGCTCGATCATAGACGAGTCAGCGGAAGCAACAATATCTGAGTACAGACATAAGTTAAACAAGTTTGCCTTAAGAAGGCTAGCACAAACTGGGATACAGATCGAAAGAGGCGCAGGCCTCCTGCCTGGGATCCTCCTAACTACTCCTGGTCGTCATCAGCGGGCAGCATGTAGTAGTAGGCACCTCCGGTGTAGTAGGAGTCGTCGTCAACGGTGGCATCTGGCGCCTGGGCTCCAACATCTGGTTGCGACAACCAGGTAGAAGGGATAAAGGGAAAAGAAGGAGAAAGCCACCGTGAGTACTCATCCAAAGTACTCGCAAGCAAGGAGCTACACTAGATATGTATGCATTGGTATCAACTGGGATAAAGCTATTATATATGGACTGAACTGCAGAAAGCCGGGATAAGGGGGGATAGCTAGTCCTTTCGAAGACTACGCTTCTGGCAGCCTCCGTCTTGCAGCATGTAGAAGAGAGTAGACTGAAGTCCTCCAAGTAGCATCGCATAGCATAATCCTAACCGATGATCCTCCCCTCGTCGCCCTGTGAGAGAGTGATCACCGGTTGTATCTGGCACTTGGAAGGGTGTGTTTTATTAAGTATCCGGTTCTAGTTGTCATAAGGTCAAGGTACAACTCCAAGTCGTCCTGTTACCGAAGATCACGGCTATTCGAATAGATTAACTTCCCTGCAGGG
>NW_021225870.1:0-1049 GCF_002162155.2 Triticum dicoccoides
TCTCATAATAGATTCATAAGGTAATTTAATTTTCATTCTAGGAAAGTGTTCCATGCCTTTCCTTAATGGAAATTGGAATCTAATATTTCCTTCCTTCATATCAATAATTGCACCAATCGTTCTAAGGAAAGGTCTACCAAGAATAATAGGACATGAAGGATTGCAATCTATCTCAAGAACGATAAAATCTACGGGCACATAATTCCTATTTGCAACAATAATAACATCATTAATTCTTCCCATAGGTTTCTTAATAGTGGAATCCGCAAGGTGCAAGTTTAGAGAGCAATCACCAAAATCACGGAAACCTAACAAATCACACAAGGTCTTTGGAATCGTGGAAACACTAGCACCCAGATCACATAAAGCATAGCATTCATGATCTTCAATTTTAATTTTAATAATTGGTTCCCACTCAACATAAAGTTTTCTAGGGATAGAAACTTCCAATTCAAGTTTTTCTTCATAAGATTGCATCAAGGCATCAACGATATGTTTAGTAAACGCTTTATTTTGACTATAAGCGAGAGGAGAATTTAGCACGGATTGCAACAAGGAAATACAATCAATCAAAGAGCAATTTTCATAGTTAAATTCCTTGAAATCCATAATAGTGGGTTTAGCAACATCTAGGGTTTTAATTCCTTCAATCCCACTTTTATCAAATTTAGCATCAAGATCAACAAATTTTGAATTCTTGGAACACATTCTAGGTAAAGGTGGATCATATTCAGTCCCATCATTATCAAGATTCATATTGAAAAACAAAGATTTAATAGGGGACACATCAATAACTTTTAGATCTTTATCATTATTTTCATAGGAACTAGAAGAACACGCTTTTATAAAGGCATCTTTCTTAGCACGCATCCTAGCAGTTCTTTCTTTGCACTCATAAATGGAAATTCCCATGGCTTTGAGAGACTAATTGATATCATGCTTAGGTGGAATAGATCTAAGTTTCAAAGAATCAACATCAAGAGAAATTCTATCAATGTTCCTAGCCAAATCATCAATCTTAAGCAATTTTTCTTCAATCATAGCATTAA
>NW_021225871.1:0-658 GCF_002162155.2 Triticum dicoccoides
AAAAAAAAAGAATCAACGCAAAATCACGTTCCTGTGATTTAACAAAATTATATTCGTGCGTGCAAAGTTTCTGTTTTTCAGCAGAATCAAATCAACTATCATCGTAGGTTATCCTATAGGTTCTACTTGGCACAAACACTAATTAAAACAGCAAACCACATATAACCAGAGGCTAGATGGATTATTTATTCCTAAACAGAAGCAAAAACAAAAAACAAAAAATAAAATTGGGTTGCCTCCCAACAAGCGCTATCGTTTAACGCCCATAGCTAGGCATAAAAGCAAGGATAGATTTAGGTTTTGCCATCTTTGGTAGGCAATCCATAAGTGGCTCTCATGATAGATTCATATGGTAATTTTATTTTCTTTCTAGGGAAGTGTTCCATTCCCTTCTTTAAGGGAAATTGGAATCTAATATTCCCTTCCTTCATATCAATAATCGCGCCAATCGTTCTAAGGAAAGGTCTACCAAGAATAATAGGACATGAAGGATTGCAATCTATATCAAGAATGATAAAATCTACGGGCACATAATTCCTATTTGAAAGAATAAGAACATCATTAATTCTTCCCATAGGCTTTAATCCGCAAGATGCAAGTTTAGAGAGAAATCTTCAAAGTCACGGAAATCTAGCAAATCACACAAAGTTTTGAGAAT
>NW_021225872.1:0-1409 GCF_002162155.2 Triticum dicoccoides
ACGGTGCAATCGATCAGCTGTCCAAACTCTGTTTTGAATTATCAACCAAGCAAAAAAAAATGCATTTCGGAGGGGCCCAACCCTTCCAAACAGCAGCAGGTATGATGCTTGTCGTGTGTCCCGCAAACTGCGCCATATAGGCCGTCGACGCCGAGTATTCTCCATGAGACGTGAACTTCCATAGGATAGTATCATGCGCAACATTGTCGAGAGTCATGGGCTCACCATGGAGCATATTCAGGAGTCGCCTTGCTATGGGAAAAGCTATCCTCTGTATGTAACGTATGGCAGCCTAGCTGTACGTACATGACATGAGAAACGAGGAAAAGAACGATTCAACGCCACTTGGGCCTTTATTGGGCTGCGACGTTGCTACTAGGCCTTATATTGAGGCTTAACGCTGGCCGGATTGATGGAAGTGGAGGAGACAGCTCGACCAGGAGCCAACGAGCCTACGATTCTGCTGATTCAACCGCGGCCGCGCCCCATCATGAAACAGAGGCACATCGCCACGCCGCATGCCTGCATCGGCCATCAGAAGCAACCACCGCATCATCTCTCTTGTCCGCCGTCGCAGATCGCCGCCTCTCACCGATTGATCTCCTTCGCGTGCCCACGTCTGTCGCAGTACACACTCGGCAACGTCATGGCACGCACCGGCGCACGAATGGATCTGCCATCTACTCCCTCCCCTCCGTTCCTAAATATTTGTCCTTTTATAAATTTTAAATGGACTACCACATACGGATGTATATAAACATATTTTAGAGTAGATTCACTCATTTTGCTCCGTATATAGTCACTTGTTGAAATCTTTAGAAAAACAAATATTTAGGAATGGAGGGAGTAGAAGACATGTTGGCAACGGAGGCGTGCACAATTGAACCATCTTTTGATTCTTCTTTGTGAGTGTTTAATCATGATTTTGTCTTTAATCTGTTGTAGTCAATTTTGAGACCGGTTTGCATTGGCTCGCTATAAACCTTGAGAAGAACCACAATGAAACCAAGGTGAAGTTTATGCATCTAAATTTCTGAATTATGAACATTCAAATTTGTAAAACTTTCCACCATGCCACCTTCATAGTATTTTTTAAGCATAAATTCGTCATGCAAGTAAAGGAAGACACCATCATTTCTCGCTTCCAAAACGGTGATCATAGAATTATATTATGATTCTCCTTGTTCTTGCAAAATGTAACTGAATTGTTGGACACATTGTTGCTACAAAAACTATATTTTTTAACTCCGCATACCCATGTCGAAAATCCTAGCTCCGCCACTGCCCGGCGATGTTGTGATGCTAGCGAACTGGATCCCGGCATCAAGCGGTGACAACCAACAGCGGGCGAGCTGCAACCGGCCCGGGCCGTGCTATAACCGGCGGCCGACGAACTGCAACCGCCCGTC
>NW_021225873.1:0-431 GCF_002162155.2 Triticum dicoccoides
GATCTCATTAAGCTCTTTATCTATATTTTTGCTGCCTCTGTTCTATGGTTTAAAAGTTAGGTTTCATCTGATTTTAGTTTGTTAAGCTGATCTCGTTAAACTGATAATAAGAACTCCATACAGTCGTTTATTCTGATCTTCACTGCCACACAATAACAGAACCTATTAAGCTCGTCGAAATTGTATCTCATACTCATACACATATCTTTTATGATCGAATAACGTAAATTATCATATCAGTACAAAAGTATATATTATTTGTCCATATGCACAAGAGATAATCATCTACCAGATGACTATTCTTATCTTTGAGATCTGATCCTGTACTCAATGTTAATTAGAGGTGTCATTAAAAAAGAAAAGAAAATAACCACTTGCCCCCGGGTCTTCTCTTGTCAGCAGAAAGCATGTGATGCATCAAGTTTCAAAGA
>NW_021225874.1:0-2679 GCF_002162155.2 Triticum dicoccoides
CGTTCTCCGGAACAATGGAACGAGCTACTGACTTGTTGGAAATAATACATACTGATGTATGCAGACCAATGAGTATTAAGGCTCGTGGCGGGTATCGTTATTTTCTGACCTTCACAGATGATTTGAGAAGATATGGGTATATCTACTTGATGAAACATAAGTCTGAAACAGTTGAAAGGTTCAAAAATTTCAGAGTGAAGTGGAAAATCATCGTAACAAGAAAATAAAGTTTCTACAATCTGATCGTGGAGATGAATATTTGAGTTACGAGTTCGATCTTCAGTTAAAATAATGTGGAATATTTTCACAAACTCATGCCACCTGGAACACCACAGTGTAACGGTGTGTCCCAATGTCATAACCGCACTTTATTTGATATGGTGCGATCAATGATGTCTCTTACCGATTTACCAATATCGTTTTAGGGTTATGCACTAGAGATAGCTGCATTCACGTTAAAATAGGGCACCATCTAAATCCATTGAGACAATACCATATGAACTATGGTTTAGCAATAAACCTAAGCTGTCGTTTCTTAAAGTTTGGAGTTGTGATGCTTATGTGAAAAAGTTTCAACCTAATAAGCTCGAACCCGAATCGGAGAAATGCGTCTTCATAGATACCCAAAGGAGATTGTTGGGTACACCTTCTAATCACAGATCTGAAGGCAAAATATTTGTTGCTAGAATGGATCGTTTCTAGAGAAGGAGTTTTCTCTCGAAAGAAGTGAGTGAGAGGAAAGTAGAACTTGATGAGGTAACTGTACCTGCTCCCTTATTGGAAAGTAGTACATCACAGAAATCAGTTCCTGTGATTCCTACACCAATTAGTGAGGAAGCTAATGATGGTGATCATGAAGCTTCAGATCAAGTTACTACCAAACCTCGTAGGTCTTCCAGAGTAAGATCCACACCAGAGTGGTACGGTAATCCTGTTCTGAAAGTCATGTTACTAGACCATGATGAACCTATGAACTATGAGGAAGCGATGATGCGCCCAGATTCTGCGAAATGGCTTGAAGCCATGAAATCTGAGATGGGATCCATGTATGAGAACAAAGTGTGGATTTTGGTTGACTTGCCCGATGATCGGCAAGCCATTAAGAATAAATGGATCTTCAAGAAGAAGACGAACACTGATAGTAGTGTTACTATCTACAAATCTCGACTTGTCGAACAAGGTTTTTGACAAAGTTCAAGGTGTTGACTACGATGAGATTTTCTCACTCGTATCGATGCTTAAGTCTGTCCGAATCGTGTTAGCAATGGCCACATTTTATGAAATTTGGCAAATGGATGTCAAAACTGCATTCCTGGATGGATTTCTGGAAGAAGAGTTGTATATGATGCAACCAGAAGGTTTTGTCGATCCAAAAGGTGCTAACAAAGTGTGCAAGCTCCAGCGATCCATCTATGGACTGGTGTAAGCATCTCGGAGTTGGAATATACGCTTTGATGAGTTGATCAAAGCATATGGTTTTATACAGACTTTTGGAGAAGCTTGTATTTACAAGAAAGTGAGTGGGAGCTCTGTAGCATTTCTAAAACTATATGTAGATGACATATTATTGATTGGAAATGATATAGAAATTCTGGATAGCATAAAAGGATACTTGAATAAGAGTTTTTCAAAGAAAAGACCTCGGTGAAGCTGCTTACACATTGAGCATCAAGATCTATAGAGATAGATCAAGACACTTGATAAGATTTTTGAATGAGTACATACCTTGATAAGATTTTGAAGTAGTTCAAAATGGAACAGTCAAAGAAGAAAGTTCTTGCCTGTGTTACAAAGTATGAAGTTGAGTAAGACTCAAAACCCGACCATGGCAGAAAATAGAAATAATGAAAAGTCATTTCGAGATTAATATTTGTCACTCCGATTGTCGGAGAGGTATCTCTGGGCCCTCTCGGTAATGTACATCACTATAAGCCTTGCAAGCAATATAGCTAATGAGTTAGTTGCGGGATGATGCATTACATAACGAGTAAAGAGACTTGCCGGTAACGAGATTGAACTAGGTATTAAGATACCGACGATCGGATCTCGGGCAAGTAACATACCGATGACAAAGGGAACAATGTATGTTGTTATGCGGTTTGACCGATAAAGATCTTCGTAGAATATGTAGGAGCCAATATGAGCATCTAGGTTCCGCTATTGGTTATTGACCAGAGACGTGTCTCGGTCATGTCTACATAGTTCTCGAACCCGTAGGGTCCGCATGCTTAAAGTTAGATGACGGTTATATTATGAGTTTATGTGTTTTGATGTACCGAAGGTAGTTCGGAGTCCCGGATGAGATCAGGGACATGAAGAGGAGTCTCGAAATGGTTGAGACGTAAAGATCGATATATTGGACGACTATATTCGGACTTCGGAAAGGTTCCGAGTGATTCGGGTATTTTTCGGAGTACCGGAGAGTTACGGAATTCGCCGGGGAGTATATGGGCCTTATTGGGCCATACGAGAATAGAGGAGAGAGGCCAAAAGGAAGGAGGCGTGCACCCCCCTCTGGTCCGAATTGGACAAGGGGTGCAACCCCCTTTTCCTTCTCCCTCTCCCCCTCTTTCCTTCTCTCCTACTCCAACAAGGAAAGGAGGAGTCCTACTCCCGGTGGGAGTAGGACTCCCCCCTTGGCGCGCCCTCCTCCTTGGCCGGCCGCCTCCCCCCTTGCTC
>NW_021225875.1:0-650 GCF_002162155.2 Triticum dicoccoides
CCCGAACCTCAAACAGTGAGTAATAGTCCATGAAACGGGCCAGAATCGTCGAAAACTGTGAGTGTTGATGACTGACACATAAACACATCCCGGCGTTCGTTAATCATGGAAATCACTCTGGGACCCCAAAACAGTGAGTAATAGTCCCTGAAACGGGCCAGAATCGGCCAAAATTGTGATTGTTGATGACCGACACGTAAACGCACCCCAGGGTTCGTTAATCATGGAAATCACTCCGGGACCCCAAAACAGTGAGTAATAGTCCATGAAACGGGCCAGAATTGGCCAGCACTATGAGTGTTGATGACCGACACGTAAACGTACCCCAGGGTTTGTTAATCGTCGAAATCAATTCGGGACCCCAAAACAGTGAGTAATAGTCCATTAAACGGGCCAGAATCGGCCAAAACTGTGAGTGTTGATGACCGACACGTAAACGCACCCCAGGGTTCGTTAATCGTCGAAATCACTCCGGGACCGCAAAACAGTGAGTAATAGTCCATGAAACGGGCCAGAGTCGGCCAAAACTGCGAGTGTTGATGACCGACACGTAAACTCACAATCACTCCGGGACCGCAAAATAGTGAGTAATAGTCCATGAAACGGGCCAGAATTGCCCAACCCTGTGAGTGTTCATGACCGACACATCA
>NW_021225876.1:0-2631 GCF_002162155.2 Triticum dicoccoides
CCTACATGCTGTTTGTGGCTAGGTCTCATTATGATCATGAGAGAGTCGCCACAGTAACCCGGCTCTCCCTTTGTGTCTAGCCCTAGATATTGTTTCTTGTCCTCCTCCCTCTTTGGGGAGCCCTGCCCCTCCTTATATATGTTGGAGGGGCGGTTTACATGACTAGTCCTAGT
Source organism: Triticum dicoccoides (assembly GCF_002162155.2). NCBI lineage: Eukaryota > Viridiplantae > Streptophyta > Magnoliopsida > Poales > Poaceae > Triticum > Triticum dicoccoides. The sequence goes on from NW_021225876.1 coordinate 174, forward strand.
TGGATTAGGATTACTCTATTACAAGTGGAGTCCTAGTCTTGCTTCCTTTGTAGTAGAAAATTCCTTGTGCTTTCCTCATAAACCGGCCCACCATAACATGAACCGGCCTTCTGGGCCACCGGGTTTTGTCGTTCCTCTGACCCACACGCCGGGTCACCCATGAGACTCCAGGCTCGGGTGGGTCACTTAGTGAATCGTCCAGTCCGGCCGGGTTATACTTCCGGCCGGGTTACACCACGGGGTATATCCCCGACAGGATGGCCTCAGATTGGTCTGATGCCTCGCACTGACCTGTAATAACACGTAGAAGCAGGTATTCACCGTGCCCTACCCCCTCTCGGTGCCTGTCAACACCGTAGACCGCCGGGGCCACCGGATGACCTCTTGGCCGGGAAGCCACACGAGGGTGGTTCCGGCAGCCGCCCCAACATGCGTTTATTATAATGTTCCCAAATTAGACACAAAGGTGCATCTTAACATTACAAACAATGTTGCTAAATAGAGTTTCCTTTTTTTTGTACAAAAAATCAATTTTCATTTTCTAAGTGTCAAAACTGGGTGTTTTTTGTGAAGCAGCTACAAAAATGAGGGTGCAAAATGGCACCACCATAATTATCACAGTAAGTAGACCATATTTAATGCACAATTCTCAAGTTTTATGGATTTTCTAGTTTTCTAGCTACTTTCGCATATTTAAATGACTTTATGTCAATTTCCCGAAAGTAATCCAAAATTAAACTTTAAGTGTGTGATATCTCAGTCATAAAAAATAGCAAAAAATATTTCTAGATACACAATTAGTCATTATATGGGAGAACCACTTAGAGTTTTGTGAGATTCAACCCCTTGTGATGAATAGCCATGTTGACAATTTTGACCACGTGTTGGAAAAAATGAAAGAAAAAGAATACAAGTTTAAAAAATGCAATCCTTTCGCATGGAGTCCTTTTATGTGTACTAGTTGCGAGAAAAAAAAATACCAAACCTTCAATATAATAAATTTTAAATAAAAATCATTCACAAAACAGGCTATCGTGTATGAACATTCATGGCTTTCAAGTTAAAGGACCAAGGTGATGGTCATATTCATTCCATAGTTTATTAAAATGTACCCAAATTGGACAGATAGGTGCATCTTGACATTAGAAACAATGTTGCCAAATAGAGTTTCCTACTTTTTTGTAAAAGAAACAAATTTTATTTCTAAGTGTCAAAAATGGGTGATTTTTGTGAAGCAAGTACAAATCTCAGGGTGCAAAATACCAAACTTTCAATATAACTAATCTGTAAAAAATTCCTTCACAAAACAGGCTATCGTGTATGAACATTCATGGCTTTCAAGTCAAACGGCCAAGATGACAGCCATATTCATTGTATTGTTTAGTACAGTGTGCCCAAATTAGACACAATGGTGTGTCTTGACATTACACATTAGAGTGTAGAGCTGGTATAGGTGGATCCTTCTTAGGTTGGGAAATCTTATAATCTCCTTCTTCAGTTGGCGCTTAGGGTCCAAAGGGAAGACTTCTTTCAGATCATCGCAGCAAACGATCTCAAGCGTCTACAGGCTAGGCAGGGTGTCTATGCTCAGACAAGGGAAGTACATGTATGAGCCTGGGGTAATAGTCCAGGTGCAACAATATTAGGTTTTTGAAGTATCTTCCGCTTGGTTGGGATGTTGTACTCCAGTTCCAGATGTAGCACGCCATAGGGAGCTGGGATGCCCAGAATGTAGACATAGACCAAAAGACGGGGTGGTCATCACTTTGTTGGGAAGTAGCGAAGAAAGAGCATAGCTTGGAGCACCTGTCAACTCGGCACCATTGAAGGCAGCGCCATTCTGCAACTTGTGAGCATGGAATGCAAGTGGTGGACGAGCTATCATGCACATACAACATACCTGCATTATCACACATCAAACGCGTGCTGGCGGGTCGCCCCGCCCTGAGTCGGCGACCCGCCGAACCCGTCGGAGTTGAGGTGGTCGCCGGAGACAGAGCGCTCAACTCACGGTCGGGCATTTGTGCGAGTAAGATTGAGGAATTGCAAAATTGCCAAAAGGGTTACCCAGTTTTTTCGTTTTTACGTACTAGCCAATTATGCACCCTTTTAAATCCAAAACAAAATAATACTCCCTTGGCGGCCGGGCGGCGTGGTGGTGATGGGTGGCCGACGTCGCGCCCCCGGCCCAGATCTGGGCCCGGCGGGCCCCATCTGGGTCCTAGCGGGCCGGCCCCCGGTGTGGCCTCGTTGTCTACGGCGCGGTGAGGAGGAGGAGCAGCGGCTCGGATATGGGGCGACGGCGCCGACGGCGTGCCGGCAACAGCTCGAGGGCGGGAGCTTTACGGGCCCACGAGGGCTCGGCCAGGCCTGTGGGCCCACGGGCCTGGTATGCTCCTGCTATTGCGCCCGGACGGCTACCGTCGCTGACGGTGGAGGTGGGGCCCTCCCGCGTGCC
>NW_021225876.1:3817-6380 GCF_002162155.2 Triticum dicoccoides
AAATAGAGTTTCCTACTTTTTTGTAAAAGAAACAAATTTTATTTCTAAGTGTCAAAAATGGGTGATTTTTGTGAAGCAAGTACAAATCTCAGGGTGCAAAATACCAAACTTTCAATATAACTAATCTGTAAAAAATTCCTTCACAAAACAGGCTATCGTGTATGAACATTCATGGCTTTCAAGTCAAACGGCCAAGATGACAGCCATATTCATTGTATTGTTTAGTACAGTGTGCCCAAATTAGACACATTGGTGTGTCTTGACATTACACATTAGAGTGTAGAGCTGGTATAGGTGGATCCTTCTTAGGTTGGGAAATCTTATAATCTCCTTCTTCAGTTGGCGCTTAGGGTCCAAAGGGAAGACTTCTTTCAGATCATCGCAGCAAACGATCTCAAGCGTCTACAGGCTAGGCAGGGTGTCTATGCTCAGACAAGGGAAGTACATGTATGAGCCTGGGGTAATAGTCCAGGTGCAACAATATTAGGTTTTTGAAGTATCTTCCGCTTGGTTGGGATGTTGTACTCCAGTTCCAGATGTAGCACGCCATAGGGAGCTGGGATGCCCAGAATGTAGACATAGACCAAAAGACGGGCTGGTCATCACTTTGTTGGGAAGTAGCGAAGAAAGAGCATAGCTTGGAGCACCTGTCAACTCGGCACCATTGAAGGCAGCGCCATTCTGCAACTTGTGAGCATGGAATGCAAGTGGTGGACGAGCTATCATGCACATACAACATACCTGCATTATCACACATCAAACGCGTGCTGGCGGGTCGCCCCGCCCTGAGTCGGCGACCCGCCGATCCCGTCGGAGTTGAGGTGGTCGCCGGAGACAGAGCGCTCAACTCACGGTCGGGCATTTGTGCGAGTAAGATTGAGGAATTGCAAAATTGCCAAAAGGGTTACCCAGTTTTTTCGTTTTTACGTACTAGCCAATTATGCACCCTTTTAAATCCAAAACAAAATAATACTCCCTTGGCGGCCGGGCGGCGTGGTGGTGATGGGTGGCCGACGTCGCGCCCCCGGCCCAGATCTGGGCCCGGCGGGCCCCATCTGGGTCCTAGCGGGCCGGCCCCCGGTGTGGCCTCGTTGTCTACGGCGCGGTGAGGAGGAGGAGCAGCGGCTCGGATATGGGGCGACGGCGCCGACGGCGTGCCGGCAACAGCTCGAGGGCGGGAGCTTTACGGGCCCACGAGGGCTCGGCCAGGCCTGTGGGCCCACGGGCCTGGTATGCTCCTGCTATTGCGCCCGGACGGCTACCGTCGCTGACGGTGGAGGTGGGGCCCTCCCGCGTGCCGACGGTGCTGATGCCCTAGTTCCGGCTCTGATTCTTCGCCGTGCTGTCTCCGGAGGGGCTCATGAACACGTTGGCGCGGGGTGGTGGTTGGTTTGGTGGCAGGCTCCGAAGAGCCCGAGGTGTGGGTTGGAATCGGGCGAAACCCCTATCGGCATGGCCGACACCGGCGCGGTGGTGCCTGTGGGTGCCACCTGACCTTCTGGGAAGGCGTCGGTGGCTACCCTTCCTCTCGCATCGTCGTGTACCGGGGGAAACCCTTGGCAGCAGCGTTGTCATCGTCGCGATTCTTCTTGGAGGTGTTGATAGGTGCCGGCGTTTCGGAGTCTTGGAGCCTAGTGGAAGATCCCGGTGGGCGCAGCGATCGCGAGGCTTCTTCGTTTGTCGGCATTTGTTTCTTTTGCTCTTTCTCTGTCGTTTCTTTTGGGCGTGCCGGTGCTTCTTCCGGCCCAGCACCTATCACTGTATGGTTCGGTTGGTTGCTTTGTATACAAGGCGGGGGAAAACCCTTTTTCGGTAATCGCATGTTGATAATGGCGGCGGAACAATTATATGCTGACGTTGTACACTGTCAAAATTATACGCTCCATGATGCAATGCATACACAAAAGGAACGGTTTGAAGTAACAACCAGTCAAGAAAAAATTGATCCAAATTCTACAAGCTTATATGATCAGCACGGAACAAAACATAAAAAGCTGCAGTTTATATATGATGATACACACAAATCGCCATTTGCGTACAAGTCCAAGGAATTGCTGAGCATTACAATAATCAGTCTGTATCTGACAAATCACACACCACAACACACAAATGGAGAGCAACAGCGTAGCCGCAGCATGATGAGAGCAGGCAGGTCGCTCATGCAGCACAGGCTGAATGCCCTCTCTTATTTACTTCTCTCTTTAGCTCAAAGCTAGTACCGTGCATCATCTAACCAACCAGATGATGCATACTTGCTCTGCCGCATAAATGACTTGATCGAGCCACGCTGACCAAACCAAACCAAACCAAATCAAACTCGAGCAATGGGGGTAACATGAAAGGGGCGACTTGTTCCAATTCAACACAACTCTCAAGGATGACCGTCTCTAGGAGACTCGCCTTGGACAAGTTGAAGAGTGATGCATCATTACTTTTGATGATGTCTTGTTAATGAATTGCAACTATGTTGGCTGTTACTCGAAGTATGACAAGGCTAGGAATATCACCACACAAATCACTTATGCTCCAATGCTTGACTCCCTCTACATTCAACTCCCTGAGG
>NW_021225876.1:8527-8939 GCF_002162155.2 Triticum dicoccoides
GGGGGGGGGGCGTCCTGGGGGCTCTAGTGGAGATGCCCTTAAGGAGTTGTTTGTGGGTGGTGAAATTCCAACGGTTAACAAGTAAATCATCTGACACCTGTAGCAAATGAGCTGCGGCCTCATCATATTTTAACTTCGAATCCAGACTCATGTTTCTCTGAAGAGAATTACCAATCTCCCATGCTGATGCATTGTCTTGGCCCTGTATAATACCATCGCAGATCCAATAGTTTGGTGCATGGGTCTTCAAGTCCGTAGCAACGAGTGTCCTGTATATGAAGCACCCCATTACTATCTTGTGGCTCATGTCATTGGGCTGAACAATCCCTGAACACTTGGTAACCTCCAAAGCCTCTTCAAGCACTAAATCTGCAGGGCCACGATAATTATATAAGATAACATTTGTCTGACT
>NW_021225876.1:9324-11478 GCF_002162155.2 Triticum dicoccoides
GGGTTTTTACCCAATTAGGGGGCGGGGATGGGCGTTTTTCTAACCCCGTGGGGCTGCTGTTGGGTAAAATGTAAAACCCGGCATGTTTCGCGGGTTCACACCCGTTTCATCAATACCCGAACCCGAAACCCGGCCTACCCGCGAAAATACTACACAAGGTATTGGGCAATGCAGCCTGGACTCACATCGGCCCAAACATCTGCAGCGTCCAAGCCCCCACCTCAAATCCACTCGACGCACCCCAGCCTCGCTAGGTCTCGCACACCACACGGGCACCGCTCCCTCCATCTCATCTTGCACACCACATGGGCACCGTTGTTGAACCATCTACCATTGTATTTTGTTCAAATTTTCTCAAGCTATGCTGCTGAAATGTGCTCGTTTTGCTGCTGAAATGTTATTCTTTGTTGCCACTATGTTTGTTTAAATATTTTGATTTTCTCGTGGGTTCCCCGTGGGTTCCCCGAAACCCGATGGGTTTAGGGGACGGGTGAAAAACTAGCCCCGCGCATGTTTATGGGGACGGGGACGGGTTTACGATTTTCTCATGGGGATGGGTTTGGGAAGGCAAAACCCGATGGGTTTCGTCCCCGTTGCCATCTGGAGGTATACCACACTCGTACAAATCAATATATCTCCTGCTCCCATTGTGAAAAACCACCGCAAATCTGCTGTTAAGAAGCTTTGTGCATATTTCCCTTCCGACATCTGCTATCATCCCTCTGGACCCTTGTTTAATCCCATTGAAATCGTCGTCCTCGTCGCACAGATCAAAGATGGCCATCACAGACTGTGGAAGCTCCAGCTGTTGGAACCGAAACCCTCTAGCTACCTCTCCTCTCACTCGAACGAAGGTGGAAGAAGAAGAACAATGGACACAAGGTTTTCCGGCCGGCGCACGAACGCCGCCACGGGCGCACACAGATGGCCAACACAGACTGCGGAAGCTCCAGCTCCTCCGCTACTGCCTTTTGCAGGGCCCTCATGCTTTGCCATACAGAGCAATCCACATGGATAACCTTGTCAAACTTTGATTTTGATGACTTCAGGTGTTGGGCAACTACCTTGAGTGCCACTGATGCTCCAAATCCAGACCATCCATGGATGTAGATAATGTTTCCTTTGCTTGTATCCTCTAAAACACCAATTATCTGTTCTGCTGCAGCATCGATGTTTTTTGCCTGGATCCTGATGTGCTGCAATTTTGAAAAACAGTAGCAGGAAATGAGAACTGGCCTATTTAATTCATGTCCGTACAACAACTGAAGATCCCAGTTGAGGTTAGGTTACTAGGTAAAGAAATCAAGCAAAGTCACAAATCTGCAACATTAACCACCTTTAGATTGAGGTGTGTGTGATGGATTACCTCCAGTACATGCATGGTGAATCAATTTAATCCTTCAAATCCCAGGAGCTATATATGGTTCCAAGCTCTAACCCATGGGTCAATCTGCAGCAATCTTAGGATCTAATTCCCTTCCTTTCCTGACATGTATAAGACCAACACAAGCAGTTGGACAAGTTACAACCTGATGCCTTGTTAAAAGAAGACTTTCCTATAAATTTCCAAGAGCAATTGATAGATCTGCATATATGTATATAGAAGCATCGGTATAGTTACCTTGATTAACTGCTGCATTGTAACAAGCCTAGGTACACCACACGAGCAGTAAACTAGAGCGTGGGTGAGGAAACTGAAAGTTGCATGCAGAGAGCAGAGTTATGCTTCAGATAGCAAGGTAAGGGAAACGGCTATGCAGAAGCATAGCCGGATAGCCCTTACCAACATTCCTTGCGTCTGCTTTCCTTCTCTCTTTGCTCTCTCTCTCTCTCTCTCTCTCTCTCTCTCTCCCTCCCTCCCTCTCTCTCTCTCTCTAAGTAAAAGCTGCAAATTCTTTGCTTCATACATTGATACACATCACATCCATGCATCACCAGATTCTTTGCTTGGTGGGTTTAAAGATACACAGGGGTGTAAAGGTAAAGATAAATCTGGTTGTTGTCTGCCATCATGTTAGTCGAGCAACTTTTGTACGCCATTAATATTACCTTGAGGAACACACAGTGTGTCTTGGGCACCAACACTGCCTCTAAGCCATAGTTCTAACAGTTTTTATTTTCATATAGTACTTGTAAAGCAAATGAGGTAAAAAA
>NW_021225876.1:13777-22059 GCF_002162155.2 Triticum dicoccoides
ACCCTCATACATGTGCGAGGTGGTGTTGTGGCATGTTCAAAGAGGCGGCACGCATCTCAGGGGTGTGGCCCCCCTAACGGACGGCGCCGCCGCCGGCACCTGGAGGGGGAAAACGGACGCATCGGGTCTACACGGAGGGGATGTAGCTGTCGGTTTGGCCCGGATGTTGCTCCCAGGTGTCCCTCTGAGCTGACCTAACACAACCGGGTGGAGAGGTCCACTGTTCAAAGCCTGTCCGTGGAAAGTCAAAGGGCAAGATCTCGTAGTCAACCGCTCTAGGGTTAGGCAGGACAGGGGCCCTGGGGGGGTAGCAATGCCATCGGAGCATCGCACCGGGCCCTCATACATGCGGGGTGGTGTGGTGGCATGTCCGAAGAGGCGGCACGCGTCTCCGGGGTTTGGCCCTCCTCACGGACGGCGCCACCGCCGGCACCTGGAGGGGGGAAACGGACGCGTGGGTCTACACGGAGGGGATCTTGCTGTGGGTCTGGCCCGGATGTTTCTCCAAAGTGTTCCTATGGGCTGACCTAACACAACCGGGTGGAGAGGTCCACTGGTCAAATCCCGTCCGTGCAAAGTCAAAGGGCTAGATCCCGTGGTCAAACGCTACAGGGTTAGGCGGGTTGGGGGCCCTAGGGGGTAGCAATGCCACCGGAGCGTCGCACCGGGCCCTCATACATGCGGGGTGGTGTGGTGGCATGTCCAAAGAGGCGGCACGCGTCTCCGGGCGTGGCCCCCCCTAACGGACGACGATGACACGGTAGTAGCCATTCTGCGGTAACGATGCGGAGTGAATATTATTAAATACTCGGAGCGCGATAAAATCATCAGTTTTTTTTTGCACGACGTGTGCACATGTGCTATAGGAACGATAATATTTTTTCATAATTTTTGGTGATGGAGAAGTATCCGAAAAATCCCCTCTACGCGGATTGCCCTTCGCGCGTCTACGGCTGTGGCCGGCGGCCTCCGGAGGCTAGCATGCCGCCAAATCTTGCGTAGGCAGCCTCTCATGTTTTTGGAAGTGTTGTGGTGGTTGCAAACGCCCTTCACGCGTGTCCGGGTGTGCCCCCCCTCACGGACGGCGCCGCCGCCGGCACCTGGAGGGGGGAAACGGACGCATCGGGTCTACACGGAGGGGATGTAGCTATCGGTTTGGCCCGGATGTTGCTCCCAGGTGTCCCTCTGAGCTGACCTAACACAACCGGGTGGAGAGGTCCACTGTTCAAAGCCTGTTCGTGGAAAGTCAAAGGGCAAGATCTCGTGGTCAACCGCTCTAGGGTTAGGGAGGACAGGGGCCCTGGGGGGGGGGGGTAGCAATGCCACCGGAGCGTCGCACCGGGCCCTCATACATGCAGGGTGGTGTGGTGGCATGTCCGAAGAGGCGGCACGCGTCTTCGGGGTTTGGCCCCCCTCACGGACGGCGCCACCGCCGGCACCTGGATGGGGAAACGGACGCGTCGGGTCTACACGGAGGGGATCTTGCTGTGGGTCTGGCCCGGATGTTGCTCCAAAGTGTTCCTATGGGCTGACCTAACACAACCGGGTGGAGAGGTCCACTGGTCAAATCCCGTCCGTGCAAAGTCAAAGGGCTAGATCCCGTGGTCAAACGCTACAGGGTTAGGCGGGTTGGGGGCCCTGGGGGGTAGCAATGCCACTGGAGCGTCGCACCGGGCCCTCATACATGCGGGGTGGTGTGGTGGCATGTCCAAAGAGGCGGCACGCGTCTCCGGGGCGTGGCCCCCCTTAACGAACGGCGATGACACGGTAGTAGACGGATCAGGCACTCGCATAGTTACCGGATTAGGCACTCGGTAACGGTACCCCTCAGTCAGTTGCTCTCCTATGTATCACCTTTCACGAGACCATAGAAAAAATATATGTGATATTTTAGAAAATTGTTGTACAATATAGAAAAAGATCATGTCATTAAAAATAATGTTTCAAATCATTAAAGAAAATGTATGGTACATTTTAAATAATGTTCTGCATGTAAAAAATATGTATAAGAAAACATTAAAATATCACATTCCGACATCAATATATCTCCTGCTCCCATTGTGAAAAACCACCGCAAATCTGCTGTTAAGAAGCTTTGTGCATATTTCCCTTCCGACATCTGCTATCACCCCTCTGGACCCTTGTTTAATCCCATTGAAATCGTCGTCCTCGTCGCACAGATCAAAGATGGCCATCACAGACTGTGGAAGCTCCAGCTGTTGGAACCGAAACCCTCTAGCTACCTCTCCTCTCACTCGAACGAAGGTGGAAGAAGAAGAACAATGGACACAAGGTTTTTCGGCCGGCGCACGAACGCCGCCACGGGCGCACACAGATGGCCAACACAGACTGCGGAAGCTCCAACTCCTCCGCTACTGCCTTTTGCAGGGCCCTCATGCTTTGCCGTACAGAGCAATCCACATGGATAACCTTGTCAAACTTTGATTTTGATGACTTCAGGTGTTGGGCAACTACCTTGAGTGCCACTGATGCTCCAAATCCAGACCATCCATGGATGTAGATAATGTTTCCTTTGCTTGTATCCTCTAAAACACCAATTATCTGTTCTGCTGCAGCATCGATGTTTTTTGCCTGGATCCTGATGTGCTGCAATTTTGAAAAACAGTAGCAGGAAATGAGAACTGGCCTATTTAATTCATGTCCGTACAACAACTGAAGATCCCAGTTGAGGTTAGGTTACTAGGTAAAGAAATCAAGCAAAGTCACAAATCTGCAACATTAACCACCTTTAGATTGAGGTGTGTGTGATGGATTACCTCCAGTACATGCATGGTGAATCAATTTAATCCTTCAAATCCCAGGAGCTATATATGGTTCCAAGCTCTAACCCATGGGTCAATCTTCAGCAATCTTAGGATCTAATTCCCTTCCTTTCCTGACATGTATAAGACCGACACAAGCAGTTGGACAAGTTACAACCTGATGCCTTGTTAAAAGAAGACTTTCCTATAAATTTCCAAGAGCAATTGATAGATCTGCATATATGTATATAGAAGCATCGGTATAGTTACCTTGATTAACTGCTGCATTGTAACAAGCCTAGGTACACCACACGAGCAGTAAACTAGAGCGTGGGTGAGGAAACTGAAAGTTGCATGCAGAGAGCAGAGTTATGCTTCAGATAGCAAGGTAAGGGAAACGGCTATGCAGAAGCATAGCCGGATAGCCCTTACCAACATTCCTTGCGTCTGCTTTCCTTCTCTCTTTGCTCTCTCTCTCTCTCTCTCTCTCTCTCTCTCTCTCTCTCTCCCTCCCTCCCTCTCTCTCTCTCTCTAAGTAAAAGCTGCAAATTCTTTGCTTCATACACTGATACACATCACATCCATGCATCACCAGATTCTTTGCTTGGTGGGTTTAAAGATACACAGGGGTGTAAAGGTAAAGATAAATCTGGTTGTTGTCTGCCATCCTGTTAGTCGAGCAACTTTTGTACGCAATTAATATTACCTTGAGGAACACACAGTGTGTCTTGGGCACCAACACTGCCTCTAAGCCATAGTTCTAACAGTTTTTATTTTCATATAGTACTTGTAAAGCAAATGAGGTAAAAAATATAATTAAAGCAGTTCGAGCTGGTGCAGTGACGTGGACCCACATGTCAGCTGCTGTGTGGAGGCCGCCTCATTCCTTTGCCACGTCAATGCAACCTCACGCAAGTCAGAGCCAAATGTTTGCTGGCCTGAAGTTCTTCCAAGCGCCATACTGAATGTTGGTCAGTCAGTTAACATTTCCTCTTACAACTGAGTTTGGACAGCTACTAGTAGCTTGCAAATGGAATGGAAGGAGGTCACAAGAACTTGAGCGAGTAAGAGCTTGGAAGCAGCTGAACTTCCATTTACAGTCCCTTGCTCTGAGAAGCATAAGCCGCTCCTTTGGAGTGAATACATCTTCTTTAATTCTTAGCAAAAGAGAGAAGCAGAGGAATCAACTTTGCAGTCTGCCCCTGCCCCAGCTACGAAACATTTTGTAGCTCGCGGAGTAGGACAAGGATAGACGACTGGGTGGTAGGCTTGAGTTTTGCGTCGCCCCGCTCTGAGTCGGCGACCCGCCGATCCCGCCAGGGTTGAGGTGGTCGCCGGAGACGGCACGCTGAATTCACGGTCGGGCATGTGTGCGACACAAGATTGGGGAATTGCAAAATTACCAAAGCGGTACCTAGTTTTTTCGTTTTTATTTTACTAGCCAATTGTGCACCCTTTAAAATCCAAAAAATAGAAAACAAATTCAAAAATATATTGATGGAATGATTTTTTATTTATTTTTTTTGCAAAAAAGATCAGATCTATTACAAAGATCGAATTGACTCCTTTGCACTTTCTCAAGCTGCGGTTAGTTTCCGACAAAATAATATTCCTTTGTCGGAGTAATTAATGCAAATGGGGCCAGCCTGATCTTGTCGATGACGCTAAGGACCAGCACCCTGGAGCCGCAGCTCCCCGATGAATCCTTAAATCGTTCTGAAGAACCTGACACCAAATATCGTCATTGCGCGCGCACGGCGAGAAATCTTAACCTCACCGCTCCAAGGAGCTGGCAGGAATCTACGTCGGAGCTCCTTCTAATCCGTCCCAACGGAAGAAGAGTGACTCGAAGAAGGAGCGCGGCCATCCGTCCAAATAACGCCCATGCGAGGATGAAAACCCTATCTATCTACTAGCGGGAGTCGAGACACCACTGGGTGAGCTCTCTCAAAACAAGCGATGTCGCCCATGGTGTGAAGGTTGGTCTGTTTGGTGGATCAAACGGTGAGTGATGAGAAACTAAACAGTTACGACCAAATACCGTATAGCCGTGCCTCTGAATAATTTTGTTTGGAAATTTTCTACAGACTGAAAAGCAAATAGCCTTGCCTCTGAATATTACAGTATTCAATCAATCACACACACACAGCACTGCATGAGCAGGCAGGGTGATCATGCGGCACAAGCTCAATGCCCTCTCATTTATTTCTCTCTTGCTCAATGCCCTTATCGCCGCCATTTTTCTCAACCTGTTGCAGAAATCATTTGACCTCACTGAATTCGTTGAAATGTCGCCAAAACACTTGCTGGTGGTTGCTCCTGGAGGTGCTGCAGGCTAGCTACTTGAGCAACTTTTTCTGCCATTTCATTGACACATTGATAACCAAAGGATTCTCTTTCTACTTGTCTGCCATGTATGTATTGGTTGTTAGCATCTTTAGTCTCGCTAAACTTGGAGTTGCTTCAGTCAAATCTGCTACAGCCAAGTCCCGGAATTAATTCAGGGTTTGTTCGGTTACACCCTGCCCTAAGAGGATTGGAGGGGATTTGGGAGGGATTTGACTTGTAGAGGATTTAATCCACCTCAATCCCTGTCAAAACCCCTCCACAACCCTGTCAACCGAACATGGCCTCACGGAATCTGTTGCGGATATCATCTGAACTCACAGAATTCGTCGAAATGTCACTAAAACAATCACCGTTGGTTGCTTCTGTAGGTGCTGCAGGCTAGCTAGTTGAGCAAAGTTCTCCTGCTATTCCAGTGACAAATTGATAACAAAAGGATTCTACTTCTACTATTTGCCTGCCATGTATGTACTGGTTCTGGTTGTTAACATCTTCAGTCTTGCTAAATTCAGAGTTGCCTAAGCCACATCTGCTACAGCCAATAGGACCTAGAATTAATCAGTTAACCGCATGTGGCTTATTATCTACTCTAATCCAAGCATAAATCTAGTTAGTAGAAACGAACGGTTTCCAGAAACAACTAGTCAAGAAAAATCTGACCCAAGTTAATTTTACAAGCTTATATTCCATCAGCGCAGAACAAAACATAAAGCTGCAGTTTATGTATGACACACACACAAATCACCATTTGTATAGAAGTCGAAGGAATTGCTTAGCATTACAATAATCAGTCCGTAGCTGACAAATCACACTCCACAACACAGAAATGGAGAGCAACAGGATAGCAGCAGCATGAGCAGGCAGGGTGTTCATGCAGCATAGGCTGAATGCCCTCTCTTATTTATTTCTCGCAAAGCTTGTACCATGCATGCATCATCTATCCAACCAGATGATGCATGCTTACTTTGAAGCCTATATGGCTTTCACCAAGAAAATATGAGCAAAACAAACAAGATCAAGATAAACCAAATCAAATCAGACTGAACTGGAAGACGCACCACCAAACCAATAGCAATGCAGATGCAGATTTCACACAACCACACGGGCCAATCAAGCAGCATCAACTAAGGCAACAACACACACGGACGCAAACTCCAAAGAAAGCTTCGGCTAATTAAGCACCGTAGCACCATAGGGCCGACGTTCCTGTAGCGATCATCGACCATGGATGGATTTGATTACCTACAGTGGTGCAGCAGAACAAACCATCAATGGGATGATACTATGCACGTATAGTATCAGGACAAAAAAAAGTAGTACAGAACTACAGATAGAAACAGCAAGTTTAAGTTCGCTAACACACCAAGTTATTGATCAATATATCTCACCTGAGAACGGTGACCCTTGGCAGGTGGGCCTTCTTGTAGTATCGCGAGTGGCTCGGCTCATAGAGCGAAGGGTCGTGCTTTGCCCCCAGCCCTTCCCACTCCAGGTTGTCCCACCAGTCCTTCTCGCAGTCCACCTTGGGCCGGTTGGTGGTGCTGCCGCTGACTGCCGGCAGGCGTCGAAGGCCCCAACAGCCCCGGATTCTGACGGTCTCAAGGTTCGGCGCGGACATCCTGCTCCCACAGATGCTCTCTAGGTGGGAGAGCTGGTACAGGTGGATCCTTCTTAGGTTGGGAAATCTTATAATTTCCTGCTTCTCTTGGCGCTTAGGGTCCAAAGGGAAGACTTCCTTCAGATCACCGCAGCACACGATCTCGAGCGTTTCCAGTCTAGGCAGGGTGTCCATATAGTCAAACAAGGGAAGCACATGTATGAGCCTGGGGCAATAGTCCAGGTGCAATAATACTAGGTCTTTGAAGGATCCTCCAGCTGGTTGGTATGTTGTACTCCAGTTCCAGATGTAGCATGCCATAGGGAGCTGGGATGCCTAGAATGTAGACAGAGATAAAAAGGAGTGCTGGTCACTACTTAGTTGGGGAGTGGCAAAGACTGAGCATAGCTTGGGGCACCTCTCTACTCTGCACCAATTAAGCCACCTCCACATTGCACCTTGTGGGCACGGAACGCAAGTGATGGACGAGCTATCATGCACATACAACAACTGTGCATCATCCCACATCAAAACAGGGGCTAAAGCAACACTAGTACTAAACCTTTCAGTGTTCTGTTGTCGCTGTAACGATCCTCTCTCCATACCCTCTTCATCTTGCATGTGGAAGTACCAGGCTCGAGGACCTGGAGTAGGAATAGGTGGACAAGCCCACATCCAACTGATCACACCTTCGATTGCACTCATAGCTTGCGGGTGCTCCTGAAAGACATCTCTTGCATATAAGTATTGAGAATTCTGCTGCTGGCTCCCGATGCCTTGAGCTACTTCATGACCACCAACAGCAGCTCTACTTGCAGGACACGAGGAATCAATCTCCATGTATAGAAGGCTTTTCATCAATGAACGATCTCTTAATGAGTAAAAGAAAAGTTTCCCATCGTTAGATTTCCAAACAGGCAGAAGCGACCACATGAGCCGTGGATCCACTACAGATACGTACCACATAAACTCAAAAGATCCAGTTCGACTGATGCCTTGTGGTGAATCCCCAAAAGCAAGGATAGATGATAATCCTGCAGCAGCACTAGCCTCCTTGGTCTTTTCTTCCCAATTATTCTGGCTAGGTGATGCAGATTGGACGGTGCTGACGTGCAACTTCTCCAAATACCATAGCATTCTATCATTCGCTGGCCATAATATTGCACGGAGCTTCTTGCAGCCCAGCAGCATGAGGCGGTTCAGGTATGGAGCTTCCACTTCTCTGAGGTCAATTGTTTTCACTGCTGTGCCTGAGAGGTCCAGCTCCTCCAATCTCCCCAAATTTCCTCTGAGAATTATACTATTTAACTGAGAACAACCCCGGAAGGAGATGCTAGATATCTTGGCTGCAGTTGCATCTTTGTTGATGAAGCTAAATGACTCAAGCAATGGAGGCAGGACATCGTTGATGATGCTAGATGTCGTAAGGCTGTTTGTACTGTACATATTGGGGAAATGTGCTTGATTATTTGTGTCTTCGTTCTCCATAGGGACCGGATCAGCTACTGTTACTCGAAGTACTACAAGGCTTGGTCTACCTCCACACAAATCACGTATGCTCCCATGCTTGACTCCTT
>NW_021225877.1:0-827 GCF_002162155.2 Triticum dicoccoides
AATTAGGGTTTTTGGCTTTTTATCGACGCTGAGGCATCAAGTAGGGATAAGTGAGGGTTTTTGGCTTTTTGTCGATACCGAGGCTTCAAGTAGGGTTGTTTTTGGCTTTTTATCAATGTCGAGGCATCAAGTAGGCCAAGTTAGGGTTTTTGGCTTTTTATCAACGCCGAGGCATCAAGTAGGGACAAGTTAGGGTTTTTGGCTTTTTGTCGATGCCGAGGCTTCAAGTAGGGTCAATTAGGGTTTTTGGCTTTTTGTCGACGACGAGGCTTCAAGTAGGGTCAAGTGAGGGTTTTTGGCTTTTTGTCGACGTCGAGGCTTCAAGTAGGGTCAATTAGGGTTGTTTTTGGCTTTTTATCGATGTCGAGGCATCAAGTAGACCAAGTTAGGGTTTTGGGATTTTTATCGATGTCGAGGCATCAAGTAGGCCAAGATAGGGTTTTTGGCTTTTTATCGATGCCGAGGCATCAAGTAGGGTCAATTAGGGTCAAGTAGGACCATCACCATCATCACAAGAGTAACATAGTACTACTAGAATGCCATAGTTTGACACAAGGTTTAAAACTAGAGTAGCACTACATCAATTGATCATCACAGTAGTTTGACACAAGGTTTAAAACTGGAGTAGCACTACATCAATTGATCATCACAGTTGATCATCACAGGACTACTAGAATTCCAAAGTTTGACAGCATCAAGACAACATAGTTTCACACAACTAGAGTAGCAGAACAGTACCAACACAACATAGTCTCACGCAACTGGAGTAGCAGAATAGTACCAACACAACATAGTTTCATTGGAGAACGGGAAGGGGAAGAGCAAAG
>NW_021225878.1:0-389 GCF_002162155.2 Triticum dicoccoides
AAAGTCCCAAGCTCAATACAAGTATTCAACTTGGCACTTGGGGGCTAATGACTATTTGCTCAAATAAACTCTGATGCTGCCATGTTAAATTACTTAAGTCCCGGTTTAACTACATTAAGTTGAACCGGCCCTTGGGGGCTACATCAGTGAATCTCTAAGCATTCAGATTTATATTAGTAAGTCCCGGTTTGAAGGAGGATTGCAAAACCGGCCCTTGGGGGCTAGGAGAGTTAACAAAATTGAAGAATCCAAGCAGGAAAAAGCACATGGAAGTTACCTCAAGTTTTTCTTTCATTATATTCACCAGACCGGCTTCATAGTCACGACTGGTATACAGCCGGTTCAAGTAGCCAGAATGAAGATCTTGGGCATTGAGAGCAGCGTAAGTC
>NW_021225879.1:0-911 GCF_002162155.2 Triticum dicoccoides
AAACATCAACGAGGAGAGGGCATCACTTCCTTCTGCGATTATGTCCCTCAACAACGCTTCTTGTGCTTCGTCTCGGGGGGTGTCCATAGTTTCTACAAATATTTACAACATGGCAATTATTATTCAAACATGGTAGATATGGATATATTAGTGGCAAACATAGAACTAGCTAGCTAATCACAATAAGGAATCATATTAGTGGCCTCGACGCTGCTTCTCTAGGGTTTGGGGTGGCCTCGACAATGCTTCAAGGGTTAGGGGGTGTCCTCGAGAACGCTTCAAGCTAGGAGGGGGTAATATCGACCCCCCCACGTGTTGAAGCTATCGGGAGGGGGTCGGCGTTGAACACTACATCTATGTCCCACAAGTGACGTGGGCATCGACGCCCGCGGTAGGGTAGAGGGTCGTGGATCGCCGAGCGGTCGAGGGTCAAGGGGTCGGGAGGATCGCCGAGGGGTCGAGAGCCTTCGACCCTTGACCCCTTAACGACCCTCGACCCTGAAACCTTCGACCCTTGACCCCTTAACGACCCTCGACCCTCTACCCTAGTTCCCGACCCTCGACCCCTCGGTGATCCTCGACACCCTCGTTATATTGACAACGAAGCAACATACATATACATGGGAAAATAATGTTATCGGGGAGGGGGTATCGGTACCCCCCCTCGTGTCAAAGTTTCTTCTTTCTCCTCTATTCCTTTCTTTCTTCTTCTCCTCTTCTTTTTCTTCTTATCCCTCGAGAAAGGAAAATAAGGAAAAAGGAAGAAAAGAGGAAGAAGAAGAAAAAGAAGAAGAAAAAAAAAGAGGAGAAGAAGAAAAGAATAGAGGAGAAGAAGAAAAAATAGAATTTTTTTTCTATTTTTTCTTCTTCTCCTCTATTCTTTTCTTCTTCTCCTCTTTCTTTTTCTTCTT
>NW_021225880.1:0-836 GCF_002162155.2 Triticum dicoccoides
ACCCTCGACCCCTCGGCGATCCTCGACACCCTCGTTATATCGACAACGACGCAACATACATATACATGGGAAAATAATGTTATCGGGGAGGGGGTATCGGTACCCCCCCCCTCGTGTCAAAGTTTCTTCTTTCTCCTCTATTCCTTTCTTTCTTCTTCTCCTCTTCTTTTCTTCTTATCCCTCGAGAAAGGAAAATAAGGAAAAGGAAGAAAAGAGGAAGAAGGAAGAAGGAAGAAGAAGAAGAAAAAAAAGAAGAAAAAAAAAGAGGAGAAGAAGAAAAGAATAGAGGAGAAGAAGAAAAAATAGAAAAAAAATTCTATTTTTTCTTCTTCTCCTCTATTATTTTCTTCTTCTCCTCTTCTTTTTCTTCTTTCTTCTTCTTCTTATTTATTTCTCCTCTTCTTCCTATCCCCTCTTCTTCTCCTTTCTTCCTCTTCTTTTTTCCTTTTCCCTCTCATTCTTTTTCTTTTTCTTGTATTGCTTGTTTTTTTAAATAATGTTCAAATAAAAATCTATGAACATAAAACATATATACACACAGAGAACATATATACATTTTTATAAAAATGCAAAAAACAAAAAAAAAATTCTTTGCATATGACCATACATACATTTTTCTTTGCATATGCTTTGCATATAAACATACATACATATAAACATAACATACATACATATAAACATAACATATATATACACAGAGAACATATATACATTTTTATAAAAATGCAAAAAACAAAAAAATCTAAAAAAAGACATATAAACAGATATACACATATACATATATACTCATACATATACACACATAATCAGGAAAAAAAACTATATTTGCAAAAAAA
>NW_021225881.1:0-429 GCF_002162155.2 Triticum dicoccoides
ACAACTGATAAAACAAAACAAAAACATCGACGATTTGAGCTCGCAAACAACTAGATTTAAACCTTTTTTCAGATCCTGACAAAGGTTCATTTTCCTGGGCACTATACCTACTCCTACACATGATCTAAAAATTTGTGAACTCTACTCATTTTTATGTGGGTCTTCCTTGTATCAACTGTAGCCAACCGATCATCTTTCAATGATCTAGTGATACATGGGTAGACTCAACCTTGAGTTCTGCAGCATTCAAATCTTTTGAACAAAAAAGAAGACAAATACCATGAATGAATACAACACAGCTAAACCTCGATTTATGGTACAGAAAGCAAACACAAGAAAGCTCTTGGGGAACTCAATTGCAATGATACAAATAGGCAAAAGCAAAGCAGTTCACTTATGCCAAGTGTGGTGATCAGGACCAAGACTCTT
>NW_021225882.1:0-1564 GCF_002162155.2 Triticum dicoccoides
AGCGCGCCAAGAGCCCCTCCCACACCCCAAGTGTCCCTTGTGGGGACTCCAAAAGGAGTACTCCTTGATTAGACGCTTCCCTCAACTACTCCCTAATGAAGTACTTGTCTTGGTGGAAACAAATAATAAAAGCCATTGAATCAAATTTTCACATGTTATTCATCCATTGTTTTTTATACATTATCTTTCATTTCCAAATCATGCTATTTTACATCCCACGGGTGCCCCTCTCCACCTCTTTCCCTGATACCATCGTATATCAAGAGCCTCAAACGGTGGCACATAAAGGAATGAAACGCCAGCATTGGGCACGTAGATATGTCATGTGGGTTGCACCTCTCAAACTCCATTTTAGGAAGGATGGCATGTGGATCGTGAAACCATAGGTCCTACGTAATGGCATGACGCGCCCGTTTTCTGCTTTGACGCTGAGCTATTGAATTGGGTAGGCCATAAGGATGGCAATGGGTAGGGTATGGGCAGGGTAGAGCAATACCATACCCATACCCGTACAGTAGGTGGGTACAAAATTCTATCCATACCCGTACCCATGGGTATGAAACTTTACCCATACCCATACCCGACGGGTACCCATACCCATTGGGTACCCAGCGGGTAGGACAAATAGTACACAGGTTGTTCACAATTTTATGCTCATTGATAGCACATTTGACAAAAAAACAATTATCTCATCAGAATAATAGGTAGATGAGTAATTAACCAATATCAAAATTTAGAAATCACAACATACTCTCAAGTCAATAGGACTAGACGAGTGACATGACAAATTAATGACTAATTGACGACAACTTAAGATTAGTTCACAAACGGGCAAGGTATGGGTATACCCGTGGGTACAAGACTATACCCGTACCCTATCCATGACTTAATGGGTAGGATATGGGTACTACACGTGGGTATAAAAGTGTGTCCATACCCTGCCCATGCGGGTATGATACCCACGGGTACCCGTACCCATGGGTAAAATTGCCATCCTTAGTAGGCCAGAGTCATTTGCCCGATATAGTTAATGTTTTACATACTATTACATACATATATTTCTTCAATTCGTCTTTATTAGCGCCCCTTCCCCCACCCCGTGAGCGTATTTTGGGTATAAATTATGACGTATATGTTAAAAAAGCATATTGTTGTATTTTTATTCGAAAGAGGTTTTCCTCCGTATAATATTGTGACATACAATTTGTATCATAATAGTTAAAACTTGTGGTCCAATTTTGACTCGTAATCCATATTCCACCGCTAGAACGCAGGGATGTATGTTTGGTCCATGCATCGGCCCAACCCAACAGCAACAATCAACCATCTCCTAAATGTATTAAGACCCTTAAATCAATTCCAACATCCAACAACCAAAATTCACGCATTTGCTCGCTAAATTGAATTGAGACACGGAGACACAGTACTACCTCCGTCCCGGTGTATAAGTTTTTGACACAATACTTGTCGTGAACGAGCGGTCCTGATAGAAGGTACCGCGGAGATTGAGCTAGGCTACAAGTTTTCGATATGAATAAATGCTCTCATATTATCTCATTGCGTG
>NW_021225883.1:0-7265 GCF_002162155.2 Triticum dicoccoides
TCAGCGTCAGTCTTCTTCTTGAAGATCCATTTATTCTCAATTGCTTGCCGATCATCGGGCAAGTCAACCAAAGTCCATACTTTGTTCTCATACATGGATCCCATCTCAGATTTCATGGCTTCAAGCCATTTTACGGAATCTGGGCTCACCATCGCTTCTTCATAGTTCGTAGGTTCATCATGATCTAGCAGCATGATTTCCAGAACAGGATTACCGTACCACTCTGGCGCGGATCTCACTCTGGTTGATCTACGAGGTTCAGTAGTATCTTGTCCTGAAGTTTCATGATCATTATCATTAGCTTCCTCACTTATTGGTGTAGGTGTCACAAAAACAGTTTTCTGTGATGTACTACTTTCCAATAAGGGAGCAGGCACAGTTACCTCATCAAGTTCTACTTTCCTCCCACTCACATCTTTCGAGAGAAACTCCTTCTCCAGAAAGTTTCCAAATTTAGCAACAAAAGTCTTGCCTTCGGGTGATAGAAGGTGTATCCAATAGTTTCCTTTGGATATCCTATGAAGACACATTTCTCCGATTTGGGTTCGAGCTTATCAGGTTGAAGCTTTTTCACATAAGCATCGCAGCCCCAAACTTTCAGAAACGACAACTTTGGTTTCTTGCCAAACCATAGTTCATAAGGCGTCGTCTCAACAAATTTCGATGGTGCCCTATTTTAACGTGAATGCGGCCGTCTCTAAAGCATAACCCCAAAACTATAGCGGTAAATCAGTAAGAGACATCATAGATCGCACCATATCTAGTAAAGTACGATTACGACGTTCGGACACACCATTATGCTGTGGTGTTCCGGGTGGCGTGAGTTGCGAAACTATTCCGCATTGCTTCAAATGTACACCAAACTCGTAACTCAAATATTCTCCTCCACGATCAGATCGTAGAAACTTTATTTTCTTGTTACGATGATTTTCAACTTCACTCTGAAATTCTTTGAACTTTTCAAATGTTTCAGACTTATGTTTCATTAAGTAGATATACCCATATCTGCTTAAGTCATCTGTGAAGGTGAGAAAATAACGATATCCGCCATGAGCCTCAATATTCATCGGACAACATACATCTGTATGTATGATTTCCAAAAAATCTGTTGCTCTCTCCATAGTACCGGAGAACGGTGTTTTAGTCATCTTGCCCATGAGGCACGGTTCGCAAGTACCAAGTGATTCATAATCAGGTGGTTCCAAAAGTCCATCAGTATGGAGTTTCTTCATGCGTTTTACACCGATATGACCTAAACGGCAGTGCCACAAATAAGTTGCACCATCATTATCAACTCTGCATCTTTTGGCTTCAACATTATGAATATGTGTATCACTACTATCAAGATTCAATAAGAATAGACCACTCTTCGAGGGTGCATGACCATAAAAGATATTACTCATATAAATAGAACAACCATTATTCTCTGATTTAAATGAATAACTGTCTCGCATTAAACAAGATCCAGATATAATGTTCATGCTCAACGCTGGCACCAAATAACAATTATTTAGGTCTAATACTAATCCCAAAGGTAGATGTAGAGGTAGCGTGCCGACCGCGATCACATCGACTTTGGAACCGTTTCCCACGCGCATCGTCACCTCGTCCTTAGCCAATCTTCGCTTAATCCGTAGTCCCTGTTTCGAGTTGCAAATATTAGCAACAGAACCAGTATCAAATACCCAGGTGCTACTGCGAGCATTAGTAAGGTACACATCAATAACATGTATATCACATATACCTTTGTTCACCTTGCCATCCTTCTTATCCGCCAAATACTTGGGGCAGTTCCGCTTCCAGTGACCAGCCTGCTTGCAGTAGAAGCACTCAGTTTCAGGCTTAGGTCCAGACTTGGGTTTCTTCTCTTGAGCAGCAACTTGCTTGCTGTTCTTTTTGAAGTTCCCCTTCTTCTTCCCTTTGCCCTTTTTCTTAAAACTAGTGGTCTTGTTGACCATCAACACTTGATGCTCCTTTTTGATTTCTACCTCCGCAGCTTTCAGCATTGCGAAGAGCTCGGGAATAGTCTTATTCATCCCTTGCATATTATAGTTCATCACGAAGTTCTTGTAGCTTGGTGGCAGTGATTGGAGAATTCTGTCAATGACGCAATCATTTGGAAGATTAACTCCCATCTGAATCAAGTGATTATTATACCCAGACATTTTGAGTATATGCTCACTGACAGAACTGTTCTCCTCCATCTTGCAGCTATAGAACTTATTGGAGACTTCATATCTCTCAATTCGGGCATTTGCTTGAAATATTAACTTCAACTCCTGGAACATCTCATATGCTCCATGACGTTCAAAACGTCGTTGAAGTCCCGATTCTAAGCCGTAAAGCATGGCACACTGAACTATCGAGTAGTCATCAGCTTTACTCTGCCAGACGTTCATAACATCTGGTGTTGCTCTAGCAGCAGGCCTGGCATCCAGCGGTGCTTCCAGTACGTAATTCTTCTGTGCAGCAATGAGGATAATCCTCAAGTTACGGACCCAGTCCGTGTAATTGCTACCATCATCTTTCAACTTTGCTTTCTCAAGGAACGCATTAAAATTCAACGGAATAACAACACGGGCCATCTATCTACAATTAAACATACATAAGCAAGATACTATCAGGTACTAAGTTCATGATAAATTTAAGTTCAATTAATCAAATTACTTAAGAACTCCCACTTAGATAGACATCCCTCTAATCCTCTAAGTGATCATGTGATCCAAATCAACTAAACCATGTCCGATCATCACGTGAGATGGAGTAGTTTCATTGGTGAACATCACTATGTTGATCATATCTACTATATGATTCACGCTCGACATTTCGGTCTCCGTGTTCCGAGGCCATATCTGTATATGCTTGGCTCATCAAGTATAACCTGAGTATTCTGCGTGTGCAACTGTGTTGTACCCATTGTATTTGAACGTAGAGCTTATCACACCCGATCATCACGTGGTGTCTCAGCACGAAGAACTTTCGCAACGGTGCATACTCAGGGAGAACACTTCTTGATAATTTTAGTGAGAGATCATCTTATAATGCTACCGTCGATCAAAGCAAGATAAGATGCATAAAAGATAAACATCACATGCAATCAATATAAGTGATATGATATGGCCATCATCATCTTGTGCCTGTGATCTCCATCTCTGAAGCACCGTCATGATCACCATCGTCACCGGCGCGACACCTTGATCTCCATCATAGCATTGTTGTCGTCTCGCCAATTTTATGCTTCCACGACTATCGCTACCGCTTAGTGATAAAGTAAAGCATTACAGCGCGATTGCATTGCATACAATAAAGTGACAACCATATGGCTCCTACCAGTTGCCGATAACCCGGTTACAAAACATGATCATCTCATACAATAAAATAAGCATCATGTCTTGACCATATCACATCACAACATGCCCTGCAAAAATAAGTTAGACGTCCTCTACTTTGTTTGTTGCAAGTTTTACGTGGCTGCTACGGGCTTAAGCAAGAACCAATCTTACCTACGCATCAAAACAACAACGATAGTTTGTCAAGTTGATGCCGTTTTAACCTTCGCAAGGACCGGGCGTAGCCACACTCGGTTCAACTAAAGTTGGAGAAACAGTCACCCGCAAGCCACCTATGTGCAAACCACGTCGGGAGAACCGGTCTCGCGTAAGCGTACGCGTAATGTCGGTCCGGGCCGCTTCATCCAACAATACCGCCGAACCAAAGTATGACATGCTGGTAGGCAGTATGACTTATGACTTATATCGCCCACAACTCACTTGTGTTCTACTCGTGCATATAACATCAAACCATAAAACCTAGGCTCGGATGCCACTGTTGGGGAACGTAGTAATTTCAAAAAATTTCCTACGCACACACAAGATCATGGTGATGCATAGCAACGAGAGGGGAGAGTGTTGTCTACGTACCCTCGTAGACCGAAGCGGAAGCGTTGACACAAGGTAGAGGAAGTAGTTGTACGTCTTCCCGATCCAACCGATCCAAGTACCGTTACTCCGGCACCTCCGAGTTCTTGGCACATGTTCAGCTCGATGACGCTCCCCGGGCTCCGATCCAGCAAAGCTTTGGGGATGAGTTCCGTCAGCACAACGGCGTGGTGACGATGATGATGTTCTACCGACGCAGGGCTTCGCCTAAGCACTGCAACGATATGACCGAGGTGGAATATGGTGGAGGGGGGCACCGCACACGGCTAAGGAACGATCACGAAGATCAACTTGTGTGTTCTAGGGTGCCCCCTGCCTCCGTATATAAAGGATCCAAGGGGGGTGCGGCCGTCCCTAGAGGAGGCGCGCAGGAGGAGTCCTACTCCTACCGGGAGTAGGACTCCCCTCCCTTTCCTTGTCCAAGTAGGAGAGGTGGAAGAAGAGAAGGAAAAGGGGGGGCGCCGCCCCTCCCTCCTTGTCCACTTCGGACTAGGGGGAGAGGGGGCGCGCGGCCTGCCTTGGCAGCCCCTTCCTCTTCTCCACTTTAGGCCCATGAGGCCCATTAACCCCCCGGGGGGTTCCGGTAACCCCCCGGTGCTCCTGGTTTTATCCGAAACTTCTCCGGAACACTTCCGTTGTCCGAATATAGTCGTCCAATATATCAATCTTTATGTCTCGACCATTTTGAGACTCCTCGTCATGTCCGTGATCACATCCGGGACTCTGAACTAACTTCGGTACATCAAAATGCATAAACTCATAATAACTATCATCGTAACGTTAAGCGTGCGGACCCTACGGTTCGAGAACAATGTAGACATGACTGAGACAAATCTCCGGTCAATAACCAACAACGGGACCTGGATGCCCATATTGGCTCCTACATATTCTACGAAGATCTTTATCGGTCAGACCGCATAACAACATACGTTGTTCCCTTTGTCATCGGTATGTTACTTGCCCGAGATTCGATCGTCGGTATCCAATACCTAGTTCAATCTCGTTACCGGCAAGTCTCTTTACTCGTTCTATAATGCATCATCTAGCAACTAACTCATTAGTTGCAATGCTTGCAAGGCTTATGTGATGTGCATTACCGAGAGGGCCCGGAGATACCTCTCCGACAATCGGAGTGACAAATCCTAATCTCGAAATACGCCAACCCAACATGTACCTTTGGAGACACCTGTAGAGCACCTTTATATTCACCCATTTACGTTGTGACGTTTGGTAGCACACAAAGTGTTCCTCCGGCAAACGGGAGTTGCATAATCTCATAGTCATAGGAACATGTATAAGTCATGAAGAAAGCAATAGCAACATACTAAACGATCGGGTGCTAAGCTAATGGAATGGGTTATGTCAATCAGATCATTCACCTAATGATTTGATCTCGTTAATCAAATAACAACTCTTTGTTTATGGCTAGGAAACATAACCATCTTTGATTAACGAGCTAGTCAAGTAGAAGCATACTAGTGACACTCTGTTTGTCTATGTATTCACACATGTATTATGTTTCTGGTTAATACAATTCTAGCATGAATAATAAACATTTATCATGATATAAGGAAATAAATAATAACTTTATTATTGCCTCTACGGCATATTTCCTTCAGTCTCCCACTTGCACTAGAGTCAATAATCTAGATTACACTGTAATAATTCTAACACCCATGGAGCCTTGGTGCTGATCATGTTTTGCTCGTGGAAGAGGCTTAGTCGATGGGTCTGCAACATTTAGATCCCTATGTATCTTGCAAATCTCTATGTCTCCCACCTGGACTAGATCCCGGATGGAATTGAAGCGTCTCTTGATGTGCTTGGTTCTCTTGTGAAATCTGGATTCCTTTGCCAAGGCAATTGCACTAGTATTGTCACAAAAGATTTTCATTGGACCCGATGCACTAGGTATGACACCTAGATCGGATATGAACTCCTTCATCCAGACTCCTTCGTTTGCTGCTTCCGAAGCAGCTATGTAGTCCGCTTCACATGTAGATCCCGCCACAATGCTTTGTTTAGAACTGCACCAACTGACAGCTCCACCGTTTAATGTAAACACGTATCCGGTTTGTGATTTAGAATCGTCCGGATCAGTGTCAAAGCTTGCATCAACGTAACCGTTTACGATGAGCTCTTTGTCACCTCCATATACGAGAAACATATCCTTAGTCCTTTTCAGGTACTTCAGGATGTTCTTGACCGCTGTCCAGTGATCCACTCCTGGATTACTTTGGTACCTCCCTGCTAGACTTATAGCAAGGCACACATCAGGTCTGGTACACAGCATTGCATACATGATAGATCCTATGGCAGAAGCATAGGGAACATCTTTCATTTTCTCTCTATCTTCTGAAGTGGTCGGGCATTGAGTCTGACTCAACTTCACACCTTGTAACACAGGCAAGAACCCTTTCTTTGCTTGATCCATTTTGAACTTCTTCAAAATCTTGTCAAGGTATGTGCTCTGTGAAAGTCCAATTAAGCGCCTTGATCTATCTCTATAGATCTTTATTCCTAATAGGTAAGCAGCTTCACCGAGGTCTTTCATTGAAATACTCTTATTCAAGTATTCCTTTATGCTATCCAGAAATTCTATATCAATTCCAATCAGTAATATGTCATTCACATATAATATCAGAAGTGCTAAAGAGCTCCCACTCACTTTCTTGTAAATACAGGCTTCTCCGAAAGTCTGTATAAAACCAAATGCTTTGATCACACTATCAAAGCGTTTATTCCAACTCCGAGAGGCTTGCACCAGTCCATAAATGGATCGCTGGAGCTTGCACACTTTATTAGCGTGTTTATTCCAACTCCGAGAGGCTTGCACCAGTCCAACCAAAAGCGGGACCTGGATGCCCATATTAGCTCCTACATATTCTACGAAGATCTTTATCGGTCAGACCGCATAACAACATACGTTGTTCCCTTTGTCATTGGTATGTTACTTGCCCGAGATTCGATCGTCGGTATCCAATACCTAGTTCAATCTCGTTACCGGCAAGTCTCTTTACTCATTCTGTAATGCATCATCTCGCAACTAACTCATTAGTTGCAATGCTTGCAAGGCTTATGTGATGTGCATTACCGAGAGGGCCCAGAGATACCTCTCCGACAATCGGAGTGACAAATCCTAATCTCGAAATACGCCAACCCAACATGTACCTTTGGAGACACCTGTAGAGCACCTTTATAATCACCCATTTACGTTGTGACGTTTGGTAGCACACAAAGTGTTCCTCCGGCAAAAGGGAGTTGCATAATCTCATAGTCATAGGAACATGTATAAGTCATGAAGAAAGCAATAGCAACATACTAAAC
>NW_021225884.1:0-1423 GCF_002162155.2 Triticum dicoccoides
TTCAATTCTTTGATGAGGTCCTCTGTGAGCTTGCCATTTTTATGGGTACGCCTAAGGTACTCATCCATTTTCTTTTCAAGGGTGCACATCCTATCAACTTGTTGTGAACCAGCCTCCCGCACGAGGGAGGCAACTTCTTGCAAATCAGTCAATACACGTCCGATGAGTACCTTCATCTGAGACTTGAAACAGTTAGAATCATATAACTTCATACTAGTTGCAATGTTACAATATATATTGGGTGCCTGATGTAACTCGTTTACCTAAGCACCAGTCTTCGGTTTGGCCAGCGTACCATCTCGTGCTGGAATGAAAGGCCTCATCAGGTCCTCAACATACTGCAGTTTAGTGTCGTTAGTATGACTTAGAAAATATACATGTTACATAATCCAGGCAATGTTCTGACATTTTACCTCTCCAACTCCCAGATAATTATTCTGGATTATATTGTCAACCTTTTTTGCCTTCTCCTCGCTCCAGTTCTGGATCAGCAGCCTTAACCTTGATTCATACAAGAGCTAGAGTCGAATGGGTGCACTCTGAACTTCTCGTAGTACCATGTCTGCATGAAAACAAAAGCAGTTTACAAATATTCTCGTACATTATGTAATGTATGCTAGGTAAGTGATAATTGTACTACTACGAGTTACCTGCAGCAGTGCTAGATTCCCCTCCAGAATTGCCTTGCCATTTACAAAATTCTTCACGCTATCCATAAGATAGTCAAGTGTTAGCTGTCCAAGATTTGTGCCCTTTATCGTCTCAACGTTTCTAACAATAACAATGTATTTGTTATCCACATACTCCTATTTTGTTCGGAATACATATTTGCATATGGTGTACAAGACAAATGGCTTGACAAAATTTGGTGTGCTGTCACCTTCATCTTGGCTAGCAATCCTTTGAAAGTTATTTTGGTGTCATTACGGTCTTTCAGTTTCTTCCACAACTCCATATTATCATCAAGATTTGAAGGGAAGTGCTTCTTCCCATGGCAGGGCATGCATGTTATATGCTCTACATCTTCTAGTGCGATCCTACATGGTCTCCCGTTGATGATAAAGGCATCCTGCTCTGCATCATATGAATTAGCGATGGCCATGCACAGTACACGTCTTAATTTGATGCTAGGTGTCTTGAGAAGTCCACCCAGTCCTATCAACTGGATGTACATCCTTTGCTGCGTTTTTAATCCCATTATGAACTCCTCATATGGCGGCAAAGAAGCATCCTGGGTTCAATGGATGTGCAAGTGTGATTAGATTCAGCATGGTATACAATTTAAACACTCATACAGACGAATACATCTTATATATACCAACATAAAAATTGTGCTCTACGCTACTTCATGAGGTTATTTGTTTACAAGCAAGCTGAGTTCCATGAATGTGCAAATACTAGCATTAGATTCAGCTTGGTTACA
>NW_021225885.1:0-412 GCF_002162155.2 Triticum dicoccoides
TATGAGAAATGTAATTCTACCATTTACATTTCTTTTTGCAGAAACAAGGATTTAAATACTGCAACTTCAGACGAATCGCCATGTTCGTGCACGCGCCAAGCTCCTGGCTCTATCATGCATGTGCCGCTCTTGCCACTGGAGAGGCGATTCAGATGATACATAGCAGAAGCTGCTCCGACATTTTTCGCTAACTCGATCGGACGGATGCCACTGCACTGAAGCGAACTGCCAATGAGCACAAGAACAAACCACGTAGTAGTAGTAGTATTTTGGTGGAACTAGTAAAAATCATTTGTCGATGGTGGTGTTTCTTTGGCAAATTAATTAGTCAGATTTTCTCTAGGGTACCCGGCGAAAATCCTGTTTAAGCCCACTTATTTGTCTAACAGTTTAATACAGCTTTTTAGATAAA
>NW_021225886.1:0-673 GCF_002162155.2 Triticum dicoccoides
CGAAGAGCGCCGGCCACCTCCTGCTTCGCGCTGGAGGCCTCCCCCTTCGAGCCTATCCATGCGTGGAGACGCCACGCAGCCGCCCGGAGCCGTCCAGCCCTCCCTCTCTTCCCCTGGACCCCGTTCCCTCCTCTGCTTCCCTCCCGCGCACACCACCGAGTGGAGCTCGCCGCCATCGTCGCCGTACCCATGGCCACCGGCCACCCCTAGCCTCACCAACGCCCCAGGAAGCTCCGCGGGTCCTCCCTCTACCTCCTCAACGAGCCACGAGGCCCCGGACGTGCCGCATCGCCGCCATCGACGTCGTCTTCTACCTCGGACCCGCCGGCCGTCTTCGTCAAATTCGTCGGCTCCGGTGCCTCCCCGAGCTCGCCGAGGCCACCACTGCACCCGCTGTGAGCTCCTGTGCTGATTCCCCCTCTTCCCGTGCCCCACCTCCCTCTCTAGCTAGCCCCACCACTTTGCCCGAGAATCTCTCGCCGCCGGCCATGGCGTGGCCGTGGCCACAGCCACCCCAGCTCGTATCCGAGGCCACTGTCGTGCTCACCGTGATCTCAGGAGTCCGTAGCACGCCCCAGCTCCTCCTGCCGTGCTCCCTAACCCCGACCCCGAGATTGCCCGAACTCCGGCAGCCGCAAAGGAGCTCGCCGCCGGCAGCTCCGGCCACCCCAGC
>NW_021225887.1:0-632 GCF_002162155.2 Triticum dicoccoides
TTGAACTTGCCATGAATGTGCACTTTAGTGTCTGAACTTGCAAAATACATTGAACTGGTTCCGTAATTTGGCATAGACGTGCATATACGGTTCAAAACTCGTTTCTATACGTTCGCGATGCTGACGAGTCGCGCCGTCATGGCAGGGGACACGCTGTCAGGGACAGGGTGTATGGCCTAGTTTTTTTCCGGAGAACCCTCTAGTAAAAATATATTAATAATTGAAAACGGGTATGGGGTTCAAAACAGCAACCTGACGCGCGCAGGTGAGTGTGGCTAGCCAGTAGGCCGGCTCAAATTTAGCGTCATAAAAGGATTCATACACTATATATATAATAAAGCTGAACAACATAAATTTAAAAATTTATTCCAGCAATATAGCCCTGTTGATTTGAACCTGCACCAAGGGGTTGTATAGCTGACGCACATACTACTCCAACTGATGATATCGAATGGTAAAAATGATAAATTTAGGTTTATAACATAACAAGCCCCTCTCGCGAAACTAGACCATAGTGTGGCTCAGCTTTCGACGTGTCTATTTTTTTATTTCAAAATTTTATAAAAAATACATAAATTGTAATCGTGTCTTACAAACAATCGACATATATTTAAAACAAATTACATTAAAAA
>NW_021225888.1:0-876 GCF_002162155.2 Triticum dicoccoides
TATGAAGACGTTTGTGATGATCGATTTTATCGATCTCAAGATGATGTGCCAGCTCAGCCTCTTGATGGAGTTTATAAGGGTATGACGTGTGTTGATATGGATGAGTTATGTGTGCATGTATAAACGTCTGCATTTGTAATGTGTTAAAATAAGCTGTTAGGTTAGTTGTTTGATATAAATGCTACACATGTACCATGCAAAAGAAAGTTAGCTGTTTAATAGGATTGTAATTTTGTGTGTGTATTACCTGCAACCATATGACTGGATTAATTACTGCAGACAACATATTTACAATAAATCACCTAAGTATTTTCTCTCGACAACATTAATTAAAAAAGTTCCGCAAAAAAAACATGATTTCGAATTTGTTCCACTTGCACCTGCCACGCTTACCCACACATGAGTTTATAATCGGAGAGATGGCGCAGCAGTAGCTTCGCATGCCGTGATCCAATGAGCAGTCCACCGCAGTACGCAGATGTCTCCTCCCTCCTGGCAGCTGCGGGTGGCCACCAGCCGCCGCTCGACGGCCGCGTGGCCATCGTGACCGGTGGCGCTGGCGGCATTGGCGCCGAAGTCACCGCGCACCTCGCATCCCTCGGCGCTCGCATCGTCGTCGGCTACATCGGCGACTCGGCACCCGCGGACCAGCTGGTCGCATCCCTCAACGCGGCCGCAGGCAGCTCCGGGCCACGTGCGGTCGCGGTGTGTGCCGATGTATCGGACCCTGTGCAGGTGGAGCGTCTGTTCGACGCGGCGCAGGCGGCGTTCGGGCGCGACCTCCAGATCGTGGTGGCGGCCGCCGGGTTCCAGGACGCGGCGTACCCGGCCATCGCGGACACCGAGCCGGAGCAGTGGGATCGCGCCTTCGGAGTG
>NW_021225889.1:0-1960 GCF_002162155.2 Triticum dicoccoides
CTCGACCCTCTACTGGATCAAGAGTTCGAGGGGCGTCATCGAGCTGAACGTGTGCTGAACATGGAGGTGTCGTACGTTCGGTACTTTGATCGGTTGGATCGTGAAGACGTTCGACTACGTCAACTGCGTTAACCTAACACTTCCACTTTCGGTCTACGAGGGTACGTGGACACACTCCCCCCTCCCATTGCTATGCATCTCCTAGATAGATCATGCGTGAGCGTAGGATTTTTTTTGAAATTGCATGCTACGTTCCCCAACAGGTGGCAGTTTCGCGTCCGGATAATGATAGGGCAGCCCGGCCGGGCGTTTGATGAAGATATGAGAAGTATGGTTGTAGATGCTCTAAGCGCCAGCATGTATTATGAGTTTCTTTTCAACTGCCAAATGACCGTTGACTGACGAGCATGTGGTATGTGGCGCCGTGGCGGTGGGAAGAGCATGGTGGAGAGGGAGAGGAGGAGGACGGTAGCACGTCGGCGCTAGTGAACTATAACGACCCCCGGGGACAAGAGGATGGGGGCGCGGCGGCGGCAGAGGGGACCCTCGTCTTCTCGTGCGCGGCAGCAATGTCAGCGCCGGGAGAGTTAGGGTTGCATATGAAACGTTTTTTTTTTGCACTTACGGTAAGGCTATGGTGGACTGCGGGTTGATTCCTGTAAATTATAGGGTCGTTTTGCAAAAATACTAATGACAAATGTGCAGAAGCAATCCACACTTTATTAGTAGGTAAAAAATTGTTAGTTCAGTGTGCTCCTTCTGACATATAGGACTCATCCCTGAACCGAAAATCGATTTGGTTCGATCATCTAAAACGGGAGAGAAAAATTAGAATGTTAAATTAACCGACCCCGTAGCATGTTAAATCAGCACTAAAGCAGGTCGGGGGGAGGGGGGTTGTGTGTAAGGACTCTCTAAATTAATGGTAAAAAGTTGACAGAATCTCGATTGTGATGTTCTCTGTCACAAGCGCATATTTTGGGGTAAAAATAATGACATTTACCCTTATAGATTTAGTACAGAAAATATTTTTTATTTGAGAACAGATTTCTTTTCAAAAGCGCTGAGTAATATGAATATTGTTTTTCTACTTCCAAGTTTTAGTTTTTCTAGGAGTGCTTGCAAGTTTTAGTGGTATACTATTGTTTGAGTAATTTATTCTGTACCCGTTACAACATACGAGTCTTTTTGCTAGTTAGTACATAAACAAAAAATGGATAGGCCATTTGAGCCGGTTGTGGCCGGGCAGAGTAGTGCTTGCTTGTAATCACATGCACCCGGAGAAGTTCTTGATTTTGTACGTCGTGATTGTAATTCTGAGTTTTGAGTAATACAAGAATTTTTGCAAAAGATAAAAATAAAAGAACCACATGTAACATTACTTGCCGAGGGTTTCTTTCACACCTTTTCTTCTTTAATAGTACTTCCTCCGTTCACTTTTATAAGGCTATGTACATGTTTAAGACAGTATGCAAAACAGCGTAATTTCACTTGTCTGAAACGACTTATAAAAATGAACGGAGGGAGTAGATGATATGCACTTTCGGGCATATTTTAGAAAAAGAAGGTACATAAACAAAAATTTGGTCATGAGGATGTTACCCCGGAGATGCTGGACCGAACTGGTAGAAGGCCAAGTAGTACGTAGAATGTGGTGGGCGTGGGTGGATCTGGTCAAGGTCGGTCCGCGGGTGCTCTAGCACGTTGCCTGCAAATATGTATTATTCAACGTGCATTTCCAATAAAATAAAAATTAAATTAAAAGTGTTGAACATTGTTATAAAAATGATCACGTAATTTTTAAAAATGTTTCCATCTTTTAGAAAATATGTACAATATTTTTGAGGTGTACAAATGTGTGTTTAAAATATATTCGTGCTTTTATTTGTTGGCGGACAAACCAAGCCCGACAGGCCACGGCTCCCAAGTCGATCATGCAGGAGGGTGGAGTTTTTTTTTT
>NW_021225890.1:0-1566 GCF_002162155.2 Triticum dicoccoides
ATTGCCATGTATGACATGCTAATTGTTTTTAGCTCTTGATATAGTTAAACTTTTTTTTCGAAACGAAGGCAAAATATTTGCCTCATCCATTAAATGGGAGGAGAATAGAGTTAAACTTTGGATGCACCAGTGCCTGATGCATATGTTTGTTTACTTGGTTTGAACTCTGAATGATATGTTGTTATCCTAATTGCATGCCTGATGAGTTGGTTCTGCTGGTATTTTGAGGAGGCAAGCTGTGGTTTTACTCCTGGCCCTGAGAAGGGTGAACTAGGCCATAGCGAGGGCGCCTTCAGGAACATCGAGTTAGGGTGCCTCACTTTCTATTTCAGTTTGCGAGGTAATGAAGGCAAAAAAAAAGTTTCTACTCGCCCTGTTCTTGCAACTAAACAGAGAAAAACTGTGTGGTTACTGAAGCATTATGGTTTGTAGTTACCGAAGCATTGCATTTGTTGAGAAAGTGTTCCTTATACCATGTAAGTAGGGACAATTACTATTTAACTAGGTACAATTAATATTTAACAAGCCACAATTGATCAAGCAGTCAATGCTTAAATATGCCCGTACTCTGTCGTATCCAGGATGGAGCTTTGCTAGCTTTTGAGTTGGATTCTCTTTCGACTACACCTAAATATGAAAAACCAAAAGTAAATGAGCTCATTTTAAAAAACTGCAGTTTAGAGGAAATTATTACAATATACTTGCTAGACCTTCTCATTACACTCTTTCACTTTTTTGGCCTAATACTATCCTGTATAGACCTAATAACAGAAGACATGGGAAATGCTTTCGTAACATAATGTTCTTTTGTTAGATGCTCTGTTTATTTAGTGTCATTGATCCAAAAACTTGAAAGTGTAGAAATGTAAATGCATGGGACTATAGAACCAAGTATTTCTCGATTTGGTGATGCTTTATTCAGAGTTCTTGTGTATCAGATTGGAGTGTTACCACAAACCTGTTATTTATTTCACTTCATGTGAGTTAATGCCAAGGCCTTTTTTGTGTCCCCTCTAATCATTGCATTTGTATCTTGATCATTGTATTAACGAAAAG
Source organism: Triticum dicoccoides (assembly GCF_002162155.2). Taxonomy (NCBI): domain Eukaryota; kingdom Viridiplantae; phylum Streptophyta; class Magnoliopsida; order Poales; family Poaceae; genus Triticum; species Triticum dicoccoides. Next base: position 1,057 of record NW_021225890.1, read on the forward strand.
CAAAATATTTCTCATGTTTTGCTCAGTGTGTCTACTTCTCTTCTTTATTATATTAACTATTTTTGGATGATATTTCACAAGAATGACATTGTTAGATTTAGATTCGTTAGGTTTCAACGCATTTGAATATGACTGTTATATGCCTATGCCTCTGTGCAGGTTTTACCCAATGGTACATTAGTGTTTCACTATGAACGAGTTCACTGATTGTTAGGAATATTTCTTATTTCACACTGAAGTGTTTATCAGTATGTTGGAAGAACATCATAGCCAATCAGAGAATGCAGGTGCTAGATGTGCTATAATTACTCATATGTTGGCTGTTGATATATGAGCTTTGATGAACCTAGCTTCAGGAAAGTCGTTCTATGCATTCCAATCCAAAAATAACTTCAGAAAACTGATTTTCATTTCTGAACATTATTCCGTTATCGTGGATATTTCCACTCTGTTTCATGTGTGATTAACATTTTTAGTTTGCTATTTCATTACTAACTCCACATAAACAGA
>NW_021225891.1:0-403 GCF_002162155.2 Triticum dicoccoides
AATCATTCGGAACCATTCTAATGTCCGAATGTAACATTCCAGTATATGAATCTTTACCTCTTGACCATTTAGAGACACCTCGTCATGTTCGTGATCTCATCCGGGACAACGAACAAACTTCGGTCACCAAAACACATAACTCATAATAGAAATCGTCATCGAACATTAAGCATGCGGACCCTACGGGTTCGAGAACTATGTAGACATGATCGAGAACCTAGATGCTCATATTGGCTCCTACATATTCTACGTAGATCTTTACCGGTCAAACCGCATAACAACATACGTTGTTCCATTTGTCATCGGTATGTTACTTGCCAGAGATTCGATCGTCAATATCATCATACCTAGTTCAATCTCATTACTGGCAAGTCTCTTTAATCGTTCGGTAATGCTTCATCCC
>NW_021225892.1:0-2396 GCF_002162155.2 Triticum dicoccoides
GGTATCAAATACCCAGGAGCTACTACGAATACTGGTAAGGTACACATCAATTACATGTATATCACATATACCTTTTGTGTTTCCGGCCTTCTTGTCCGCTAAGTATTTGGGGCAGTTCCGCTTCCAGTGACCACTTCCCTTGCAATAAAAGCACTCAGTCTCGGGCTTGGGTCCATTCTTTGGCTTCTTCCCGGCAGCTTGCTTATCGGGCGCGGCAACTCCCTTGCCGTCCTTCTTGAAGTTCTTTTTACCCTTGCCTTTCTTGAACTTGGTGGTTTTATTGACCATCAACACTTGATGTTCCTTTTTGACTTCTACCTCTGCTGATTTCAGCATTGAAAATACCTCAGGAATGGTCTTTTCCATCCCCTGCATATTGACGTTCATCACAAAGCTCTTGTAGCTCGGTGGAAGCGACTGAAGGATTCTGTCAATGACCGCGTCATCCGGGAGATTAACTCCCAGCTGAGTTAAGCGGTTATGTAATCCAGACATAGTGAGTATGTGCTCACTGACAGAACTATTTTCCTCCATCTTACAGCTGAAGAACTTGTCGGAGACTTCATATCTCTCGACCCGGGCATGAGCTTGAAAAACCATTTTTAGCTCTTCGAACATCTCATATGCTCCGTGTCTCTCAAAACGCTTTTGGAGCCCCGGTTCTAAGCTGTAAAGCATGCCGCACTGAATGAGGGAGTAGTCATCAGCACGTGTCTGCCAAGCGTTCATAACATCTTGGTTCTGTGGGATGGGTGCGTCACCTAGCGGTGCTTCTAGGACATAATCTTTCTTGGCAGCTATGAGGATGATCCTCAGGTTCCGGACCCAGTCCGTATAATTGCTGCCATCGTCTTTCAGCTTGGTTTTCTCTAGGAACGCGTTGAAGTTGAGAACAACGTGGGCCATTTGATCTACAAGACATATTGTAAAGATTTTAGACTAAGTTCATGATAATTAAGTTCATCTAATCAAATTATATAATGAACTCCCACTCAGATAGACATCCCTCCCGTCATCTAAGTATAACATGATCCGAGTTAACTAGGTCGTGTCCGATCATCACGTGAGATGGACTAGTCAACATCGGTGAACATCTTCATGTTGATCGTATCTTCTATATGACTCATGCTCGACCTTTCGGTCTTCTATGTTCCGAGGCTATGTCTGTACATTCTAGGCTCGTCAAGTCAACCTAAGTGTTTGCATGTGTAAATCTGTCTTACACCCGTTGTATGCGAACGTTGGAATCTATCACACCCGATCATCACGTGGTGCTTCGAAACAACGAACTGTCGCAACGGTGCACAGTTAGGGGAAACACTTTCTTGAAATTATTATGAGGGATCATCTTATTTACTACCGTCGTTCTAAGTAAACAAGATGCAAAAACATGATAAACATCACATGCAATCAAATAATAATAGTGACATGATATGGCCAATATCACATAGCTCCTTTGATCTCCATCTTGGGGCTCCATGATCATCTTGTCACCGGCATGACACCATGATCTCCATCATCATGATCTCCATCATCGTGTCTCCATGAAGTTTCTCGCCAACTATTACTTCTACTACTATGGCTAACACGTTTAGCAATAAAGTAAAGTAATTTACATGGCGTTTCTCAATGACACGCAGGTCATACAAAAAATAAAGACAACTCCTATGGCTCCTACCGGTTGTCATACTCATCGACATGCAAGTCGTGATTCCTATTACAAGAACATGATCTCATACATCACATATATATCATTCATCATTCATCACAACTTTGGCCATATCACATCACAAAGCACTTGCTGCAAAAACAAGTTAGACGTCCTCTAATTGTTGTTGCAAGTTTTACGTGGCTGCAAAAGAGTTCTAGCAAGAACATTTTCTTACCTACGTGAAAGCCACAATGTGATTTGTCAACTTCTATTTACCCTTCATAAGGACCATTTTCATCAAATCCGCTCCAACTAAAGTGGGAGAGACAGACACCCGCTAGCCACCTTATGCAACTAGTGCATGTCAGTCGGTGGAACCAGTCTCACGTAAGCGTACGTGTAAGGTCGGTCCGGGCCGCTTCATCCCACAATACCGCTGAAGCAAAATAAGACTAGTAGCGGCAAGAAAGTTGACAACATCTACGCCCACAACAAATTGTGTTCTACTCGTGCAAAGAGAACTACGCATAGACCTAGCTCATGATGCCACTGTTGGGGGACGTTGCAGAAAACAAAAAAAATTCTACGGTTTCACCAAGATCCATCTATGAGTTCATCTAGCAACGAGTGATCGGATTGCATCTACATACCTTTGTAGATCACGCGCGGAAGCGTTCAAAGAACGGGGATGAGGAAGTCGTACTCGACATGATCCAAATCACCAGAGATCCTAGCGCCAAACGGA
>NW_021225893.1:0-2539 GCF_002162155.2 Triticum dicoccoides
TGATGATGCCCCCGTGTCGAGGTACCAGATGTCGGTGTCGGGTTGCTGGATTGACATGTCGGAATGATCCGAGGATGGCTACTGTTGTAGTGGAGGCGCAGAGGGTCCAGCGTAAATGACGGGGTAGGTGTGTTATGGAGTACCGCTGGTTGAGGGCCTAGAACCCTGGCTGCATAATCCACGACACATGACCCTGCGGTGAGAATGCACCACCCCCGGCGGCATGAAATAGCCTATCCAGGGGGTCTAACAAGCCCTGGACATAAGGGGAGGTTGGCCATGCCCATCGATGTTGCTGCATCTGCGACCACTACGTGAGGATCCACCGCTGCCGCCATGCTCCTCAGAGCTCGTTGTCATTGTTGGAAAAGTAACTGTCGCTGGAGGAGTTAGTTTTGCCATGGGATGCTGATCGAGAGAGGAGACAAGCCGTTGGTGCAGTCACAAGCGTTGAGTGTTATCTCGTCGAGCAGTAAACACGAGGGGCCTGGGCAGACGTGCGCAACGGGGACGGCATGGGAAGAAGTGTGACGATCACCTGAAAGTGGCGTCAGAGACCGCGCATGGCCTGGGCAGGCTAGTTGGCGAGGAATAATTCAACCAATAGACTCCAAGCGAGGTATGCGGTGTTCTCCGCCGAGCGAAAGATCTTGTAGCGGTCCTCGATAACGGCAGTGTAGATCCACATGAGGATTGTAATGTCAGCGTAGTTACCTATCTGACCACAATGCATCTATTTTTTTGAAATAGGGTTTCCCCCCGCTTTGTATTACAAAGCAACCGTCACCAATACAACCAACGATACCACGCTGGGGCAGACAGCACAATCATGCCCAAAAGAAAACAAGAGAAAATAAGAGAAAGAAATGCGAGCAACACCGGCTCAACCAAAGTTGTAGCATCCCGCAACCGCTGCGCTCACCGGAGAATTCCGCCACACTCCAATGCCCTCGAATCGCCGAGTACCAAGCCGCACCTTCAAGAAGGACTGCGACGACGACGACGCTGCTGCCTGGACGAGTCCTAGGATTTCTCCCGGTACACGGAGGGGAGTGAGGGAGAGGTATACCCGGCGCCCTTCAAGAAGGGTGGCGGCGCCCACAGGCGTCACCGCGTCGTAGTCGGCCAGGCCCGACAGAGATTTCTCCCTACCTCTCACACCCACCACCCAGGACCAATTGTTGGCTCCACCCTGCCTACCGCTCACCACCATGCGCCACCACAGCCACGAGGACACCACCGTCGTCTCACCACGACAAACGTCGCGAGGCCGGCTAGGCCGAACAAAACCACCGTTGACAGGGCCCGGCAGTACCGCAGCCATGTGGGAGGAGACAACCTCCACCGGCACAAGCCGTAGCTGACCGGATGCAGAGCAGGAGCACGCCGAGCCAACTGCCCAGCCAGGCCCAAATCGGGCCCGCTAAGCTCCCGCTGCCGCGCTGCAGCAGACGCGGCGTAATGGCCGTCGCCCCCGATTCCCGTGGCTCGCTAGACCAACCGAAGGCGAACCGCCGGAGACCAAGCCGGCCCGCCCCGACCCAGATCAGGCCCGAAGTGTCCTAGATCTGGGCCTGGAGGGCACCGCCGGCTAAGGCCCGCCGCCAGCCACCAAGGGGCCGCGCCGCCGCCATGCAGCCACATGATTTGCACTAGACCGCCGCCCGCCGAGGAACACTGCCGCCGGAACTCGTCGCTCGAGCCGGGAACCGCATCGGGAGGAGGAGGGGGGCCGCCACCGCCGGCCAAGAACGGCGCCGCACGGGCAAGCGCCCGGCCACGCCGGCCAACGGCACCGGCGGGAGGGGGCGAGGGGAGCAGGGCTAGGCGGCGGGGGAAGGGAGGGCCGCCCCGGCCGCCTCGCTCGAGGAGGCGGCGCGGGGGGTACGGGGAGGATCGGGCTTGAGGTCAGGTGGTTTCCCCCACAATGCATCTATATATCGTATGTATGCATGTTGTTTGTGCACTTGCAGCAAGCCATGCATACATGCAGAGGATTTGATTGCTCTAAAAAATGGTGCAACCAATGGCATGCACTAGCTATGATTAGGGCTGAAAAAAAGCTCGAGGCTTGTGAGATGCTCAAGATCAAATCGTATTTTGGCTTGGCTCAAGATTGACTCGAAATTGAATGAGCTCAATATGAACACATTATGTAGCTCGGTCGAGAAATGAGCTGATCTTGAGCAAACACTAGCTCACTTAGTTTTAGCTTGATAGCCCGTTACTATATAATTATAATACATAAATTTGATGTATACTAAAAATAAATTTAAAATTATTGCCATATAGAGTATAAAAAGATATCACCACATATATTATCTGCGATTTTTCTCCATTTGACGTACTATCATACAAGGAAGCTTAATTAAGTGTCGAGAAATTTGAGCCCCAATAAAGTATATGGCCAGCCATGTCCAAAATCTAATTTTGTTTTGGTTAAAGTTTGAGATTAGGAGCACCTTCGTGCTCTTCTGGGAGTATTAGTATTCAGTTGAGACATAATAAGTTGAATTATGTAATGATTTCTTATGTTTTT
>NW_021225894.1:0-1360 GCF_002162155.2 Triticum dicoccoides
CATGCATGTTGAAACATTTGACACGGCCGAGAACGAACACGACGAGCATATTTTCCGATTCTCGAAAGACGGATGGGTAGCCATGTCGGACAGCTCAGACATTGACGACATGTACATCATAAATCCCTTCACCGGGGACATCGTGGAAATGGCCATACTTGATTGGGAATACAACTTCATGGGCTTGTCGTGGTCCTCGATGGACCCAGAATCTCCGGACTGCATTTTCTTTGCCGTGAACAGCAGACAGGATGGCAAAGCGGTCGGCGCCCTAACATGGCGGCATGGCGAGGCCAAGTGGTTTGAACGACATCTCGAGTACTATGAAGGGGATCCATTCCCAGTGGCATACAACAACCCTGTCTTGTTTCACGACAAGTTCTATTGCCTCGGGAGAAAGGGCAACCTTGGCACATTTGACCCGGCAAGCGACACATGGACGATCTTGGAGAAGCCTAACCCGATTCATGTGGAGATGGACCTCGAAGGTGACCAGCACGAGGGGAGAGAGTTTTGCTACCTGGTTGAGCTGCGAGGGGAGCTGGTCTCCGTGTTCATGCGTAAAGCAAACCAGCCACCGCGGGTGTTCAAGCTCAACGAGGAGGAGATGGCCTGGACGGAGGTGCAAGACATCGGCGGCGCGGCCTTGTTTGTTGATTTCAGAGTGTCATACTGTGTGGTGTCACCAGAAGCTGGGCATGGCAATAGGATCTACTTCCCAAGTTATTCCGAGGATGGCAAACAAGCCGCGTTCTACGATATGGAGACCAAGGCATACCACCCATCCTTCTATGGATTGAAGTCACCGTTGCAATGCGTGTGGGTTGTGCCTAATCTACGGCCACACACTTTATCAAAATAAGTCTTGGCTAGGACACTACCTGAAGATGTACCAAGTGATTACATATAAATGACAGATTAGTGAATAGATTCATTATGTAGAAAAAGAAGCGAGAAAGCGGATGCATGAATGACACATGCACGGTTCATATACATTATTGCTCAGATTCATAAGCCTACTGTAATTTCGGGTTCATCACTCCATTAATTGATTGATGGATCAAGCAGTAAGAGCATCTACAGCTGCATTGGGCAAATACGATGATGCCATTTATACTTGTTCAATCTATATAGTTGATGCGTATATATTAGTATCAAAGTCATGCGTCAAAATCATGTAAAGTCAAGCGCGTCTTATATTTTGGAAATGATGGAGTAGATATCAGCACACAGCAAACCGCAACTTGGTGGTAAATTGCCCAACGCTCACAAAGAAAGCAGCAACAAGATCCTAAAAAAAGGCAGCAAAGAAAACAAAAAAAATCAACGGCCAGATGCGGTCCACCGAGCGAGCAACTCC
>NW_021225895.1:0-387 GCF_002162155.2 Triticum dicoccoides
TCATTTTTTCTTTATAAGTAGGATCCATTGTGCGGTGGCAGCGCTTGGCCTGGCGGCGAGTAGAACTGTTTGCATGCATGTCATGCATGAATGATGGTGGGTCCCACCTACATGCATCCATTCACACTTTTTGCCGGATGGAAATGAGTACATGCATCTAGAAAAAAGAGAATTTAGCTAGAAATTACCACAAAAATTAGAAACAACCGGCTGTTAATCTGATGGGCCCGTAACTTAAAACGTAAAATTGACTGATGGGATCTAAGTCATAGAAAAGCCTAGGCTGGCATTAATTTAGCCTTCCCACGTCTCTATCATAAAAGGAAGGCTAAAAAAACTGGGCCTTTTGATTCACCTATCTCATAGATTAATGGACGTGTCTAATGG
>NW_021225896.1:0-1351 GCF_002162155.2 Triticum dicoccoides
AGATATGCGCGATCTCTATCCTGTGAGATCTGCTCTGCCAGACGTGATTGGTTGGCGTGATGTAGGAGGCATCACCCCACCTCGCGGTCCCCGCAGGCCACCGTCTGTTGGTCCAAGGCCTCATCCTAGCCCCTATGGTCCACAAGCTCCGCGGGATCGTCTGTTTCCGGATGATCATGTTGAGCTTCCAGGCTATGGAGGTGACTTCTACGAGGACTACTACGGATCGGTCTGAGTTAGTGGTAGTATCACTAGTTCGCACTAGCTGTGTCGTCTATCGTCCCGCGTGACTCGTGGGATATGACCTAGTTTGTACTCTTTCCGGAGGTGTAGAAAAATAATGTATAGGAGCTTGGAATGCCTCCGATGAGATGTAATCCTCTTTTCACCGTAATAGTACTTTGTTTGGTCTTGTACTAAACCCTGTATGGTGTGTATGACGATGGAATAAAAGAAGCAGTTTCTGTATCTACCATGTCATACGGATGATCATCTTGCATTTTGAGTTATTCCTTACATTTTATATCCTATGTCAGAATTTTATCATCCTGACTAAATCATTGTCTTGTTTACCTAGGATGGTCAACACGCGCACTAACCCGGCTCCTCAAGAGCAGGCCGAAGGCAGTGAAGTCAGGGATGCAAATCTGCCTCATCCTCCTTCCCTAGCCGAGGTTATGATGGAAGCTGAGAGAAACAAGCGGGAGACCAACCGTTTGTTGGAGCGTATTGAACAGAACACAGCACACCATCAGAGGACTAACGTGGTGTCACTCAGTGATTTTATCAAATTACATCCACCCACGTTCCACCACTCCGTCGAGCCTCTCGACGCTGATGACTGGCTTCGCAGTATCTCTCACAAACTGCGTTCCGCGCTGGTAGCGGAGGCTGACAAGGTCACCTTTGCTGCATATCATCTTGAAGGCCCCACCAGTCTATGGTGGGAGAATTATGGAGCTATGCGCCCAGCGGGCCATGTCACTACTTGGACTGAATTCAGCGAGGCTTTCCGTGAACATCACATTCCGGACGGTCTCATGGACCGTAAACGTGAGGAATTCTGCAATTTCACCCAAGGCCGGCTCTCTGTGGATGTTTACAGCAGGGAGTTTGGTAACCTCGCACGATATGCAACTGAGGAAGTTTCTACTGATGCGAAGAAGCAAGCAAGGTTCCGTAAGGGCCTTAGTCCTGAGCTTCGCCGTGACCTCCGTCTGCATGAGTGCACATCCTTTCAGAAACTTGTCAACAAAGCCATCAGTGCTGAAACTGGTCAGACTGACTATGACGCAACACGCAAGCATGGCCGTGACATGGGTTCCTCATCCGGTGCTGGTCCTCAGAAGCG
>NW_021225897.1:0-840 GCF_002162155.2 Triticum dicoccoides
GGCTTTACTGATGACGTGGTCAAGAAAGAATCCCGCCAATTCCTCTTAAATTGCTTTCATGCGATCTGGTTCTAGGAGTTCATCCCGCATCTGCCACGTCTAATTTGAAGAAGGGGGTTAATTAATACATATATATGAATGAAACTCAACAGAAATGATGGTGTAATAAAATGAAATTGTGAATATTATTGCTTACGCACTTCATATTGTCTTCTAGAGTAGCCCCGCTTGTTTTTCAAAGTCGCGGTGTGGATGAACTCACACACGTAGTATCCACAGAAATCATTCCCTTCCTCCTGCCACAAGCACTTTACAAGAAATAGAGGTCAATCAAACTGATAATGAAGCATTATAAATGGCATTGATGAAAGTATAGCTATAGAATCAACGGGAGATGCGCGCAACTAGCTAGCCAGTAGTACTTACTTTCGGGTATTTATATGTCAGCTCCTTCGGCAGTCCCGGAGCTTCTGCAGTGAACTGTTTCCAAACCCTGCAAGACAAAGAAAATAATTATTATTACTTGAGATATCAGGAAATAAACAAAAAGTTGCCGATATGGTGCGATAATGATCGATTGAACTTACTTGCTGAGCATTTCAGTGATGTCCGCATAGGATTTGGGATCTTTCCGTCTCGAGTCTAAGACGGTTACTAGTCCATGCTCAAGCTTAATCTCCAGAAGAATATAGTGGTACCTGCGCACGCATGCATAACTCATCAATTACATTACTATAAGCTCGCTTGAGTAATAAGGGAAACCGAATATGCACACGACAGTAACACTCACGGGCCGTTGTAAGGAAAGAGTATGGTATCTTTGTTTTGATTTTTGATCAA
>NW_021225898.1:0-2372 GCF_002162155.2 Triticum dicoccoides
GTCTTATATCATGGGATGGAGGGAGTACTTGGTAAACTTGGCAGGTGAAACCTAATATTACGAATTTGTAATTATCATTGGTTCTTCTCAAATTTTATTACTATCTTTCAAGTTCTAGAGTGCAACATTTTCTTTCACCATGTTTCAGAATTCAAAATTTTAAATTTGTCAAAATATATTTATGAGCGATCTTGTTTCAAAGTCCTTGTCATAAGAAACACAAAAGGAAGCCGAATTAGACTTTCAGTTTAAAAGACGTATACATTAAAAATTGAAAATTGGATGAAAAAGTATGGGAGGGTGAATAGAATAGTGTGGTTGGTGGAGCATGCAATCCTTGGCAAAAATATGCATGCATGCGATAAAGACGAATCACCGGCTGACAAATGACAAAGCAATATGATCAAGACTAAGCATGCATGCACCGGGATCTCCAAGAGGAATGTCCCGTGCATGGTTGAATTGTTTTCTCGTCTGTTAGGTTGATGTAGTTAGGTACCTTGTGGCGGGAGGACGCCCTTATCGCAGAGCGCCGGGAAGGCCATATAAGCCAAGAGGCAGGCGGCGGCACCCGTGCGCAGCACCAGCGTCGGCACGCCGAGACGGTGGGCGACCACCTGCATCCCCCGGAGGTTGGAGTCTACCACCAGGCATGCCGGCGCTCCCTCCTCCTCGAGGACCAACTTGCGGAGGCTGTCCTCGAAAGGCGCCTCGAGACGCTCGTTGATGCGAAGCAGCGCCTCGGCGAAGTTGCCGTGGCTGCCGGTGGGGATGAGGTCTGCGATCGGCACTGAGGCGCCGACGGTGACGAAGCGGTAGCCCGCGGGGCGGCGCGCGGGTTCCGGGGCGTTGAACGCGGAGTGGAAGACGGTGACACGGAGGCCCCGGGCGTGCAGCACGGCGGCGAGCTGCAGCATCGGGTTGATGTGGCCCTGAAACGGCAGCGGAAACAACAGCACGCGCCGGGCACCACCGCTCGCTGGAGCCTTGTTCACCGCGCTGGCCATGGCCTCCGTTAGCGAGTATGAGGAGTACGTGCCTGATGATTACCGATGGACATATGGATACCTATGCTGTTGGTTTTTATACAGGAAAGGCAATCATTGGAGATTTATGAGCGCGCTGAATGGGTTAGGGCGGGAGACGATTGATAGACACCAGGGGTCCGAATGTGGGGTTTGCTTAAGGAAATGCGTTATTATGCTGAGTTTTCGATCGGTTTACAATTCATACCGATGTACATCCACATTCCTCGTGTGCGCAACGTGTGGAATGGCAGTCTGCTACTGGTATAATTGAGGATGATGATTGATGAAGACACTAACCGACAGCTTACCAACGATCCCGTTATTGGAAAAATCCTCCCATCCAAGAGGTTACGAAAAAATAGTCCGCCATCGTTAGTTTATTAGGGTGTCTGTGGTGTGCCCAACGGCAGATCCAGGGTCTCTCCGTTGCCGGTTCTCTGTTGGACGATATAATAAGCTACTAGGCCCCCCATCCAACGTCACTCCTCCACCCAACTATTTCATCGCCCCAATTTAAGTCATGGGTCCTTCCACTTACAGTCAAAACCGCCATACGCCCTGCTCTGCGCCATCGCTGGGCTCTGCTGGTGCTGCGTTTAGAGCATCTATAGCCGGGTGTCTCAAACTCTTCTCAAACGTCCGGGCGGCTCGCCCGGTCACTGATCGGTCACGATTTTTTGATCGAGACGAACGCCTCAAACAGGCCTCAAACGCCCGGGCTGACCGGCACCCCTCATATTCAGTCCCAATATAGGGCGGATATGGAGGCGCCCAGACATGTCCGCCACGTCGGACCCGGCTCATGCTGGCCCACCCGACCCCACATATATTCCTCTCCATTCGCTTGCCGGACCAAACCCTGGTCTCTTCACTCCACTCCCCTTCACTCTCATCCGCCACCTGAGCTCGGCGGCGGCGGTTTCCGGCCGTCTCCGTTATGGCAGGCAGCAGATCTGACTGGGATGTCATCCCGTGCAGGTTGGAGAAGGCAATGGTGGTCCCCATTGCACTCCGAGGCTCACAGGAGGATAGGCCCGGCCGTCGGACGGATCTGTCCGCCGCGACTCCATAGCGTCAGTTCAATTGGCGCTCCGGTCTTCTGGGGCTGGATCATCGCGGTCCTGGCAGCCGGAACCCCTCTCCTTTCCCATCACCGGTAGGGCAGACTATGAGTCCTACGGGAACGGGCGGCCCGCCATGGGAATGAGAGGATAAGGGCCGCCGAGCCCCGTATCTCGGCGGAAATGACGGCTGATGCGGCCGCAGAGGAGGAAGCCATCTGCGCCCATATTTTCAAGAAACGGCAGCGGAGGAACACGCGCGCCCTCGTCCGACAGCAGAATC
>NW_021225899.1:0-1151 GCF_002162155.2 Triticum dicoccoides
AGAACATCATGAATAGATAATTAAGTGACCAAATTAATAGAAGTTCATCATCACATAAAAACCAAAGTAGATACATAGTTCTCATCTAACAACATAAAGCTCTGCAGAGCATCTAAATTAATTAAACCATACATTGAAACTATGTAAAACATTTCAATGCGAAAACAAATGCGATCATAATCGCAACCAAGGTAACAACTGATCCAACGGCATAATGATACCAAGCCTCGGTATGAATGGCATATTTTCTAATCTTTCTCATCTTCAAGCGCATTGCATCCATCTTGATCTTGTGATCATCGACGACATCCGCAACATGCAACTCCAATATCATCTTCTCCTCCTTAAGTTTTTTTATTTTTTCCTTCAAGAAATTGTTTTCTTCTTCAACTAAATTTAACCTCTCGACAATAGGGTCGGTTGGAATTTCCGGTTCAACAACCTCCTAGCTAAATAAAATCTATGTCACGTTGGTCGGCATAATTTTCATAAACAATAAATGAACCAATAGTTATGAAAAGATAATATATACCACATCCGAATCATAGACAGGACAAGGGCCGACGGGGGCGGATACCAAAACCATCGGCGCACTATATAAGATGCAATAATAAAAGTAAGAAAATAATACAAGTATCTATCTAAACAAACAAGTAATAATATTTTTCCTTTCAGAAAGAAGATAAGAACAAGAGGGTCACCACGGTGGTGCCGGCGATGAGATCGGCGCGGTTGATCGACGGCGGAGAAGACGGGACGGGGCGTGACGGACCGCTAAACCTAGATAAATATTGAGGAAAATGGAGCTTGGCGGTCGAGCTTGGAGAGGAGAAACCTTAAGTAGTGTGGCTCGGGCATTCCATCGAACACCTTGTGTGCATAGGAGGTGAGCTAGAGCACCACCAAGCCCTCTCCCCCTCGGCCAGAAAAAACAGAGCAGTGTGCTCTGCTCTTGCGCGAGGGGCTATATATAGGCACCACTATTGGTCCCGGTTGGTGGCATGAACCGGGACTAAAGGTAACCCTTTTGGTCCCGGTTCATGCCACCAACCGGGACCAATAGTGGTGGGCCAGGAGCCAGGACCATTGGTCCCGGTTCGTCCCACCAACCGGGACCAAAAGGTCCGGACGAACCGGGACCAATGGCCCAC
>NW_021225900.1:0-3493 GCF_002162155.2 Triticum dicoccoides
TAATACCACCACCGTGCTCTAAAAAGATATAAGTGAAGCACTAGAACAACAAAAACTACTCCGGAAGATATAAGTGAAGATAAATGAGTAGTCGAATAATTATGCAACTATGTGAAGACTCTCTAACATTTAATAATTTCAGATCTTGGTATTTTATTTAAACAGCAAGCAAAACATAATTAAATAAAATTACGCTCCAAGGAAAACACATATCATGTGGCGAATAAAAATATAGCTCCAAGTAAAGTTACCGATGAATGAAGACGAAAGAGGGGATGCCTTCCGGGGCATCCCCAAGCTTAGGATTTTGGTTGTCCTTGAATATTACCTTGGGGTGCCCTGGGCATCCCCAAGCTTAGGCTCTTGCCACTCCTTATTCCATAGTCCATCGAATCTTTACCCAAAACTTGAAAACTTCACAACACAAAACTTAACAGAAAACTCGTAAGCTCTGTTAGTATAAGAAAATAAATCACCACTTAGGTACTGTTGTGAACTCATTCTAAATTCATATTGGTGTAATATATACTGTATTCCAACTTATCTATGGTTCATACCCTCCGATACTACTCATAGATTCATCAAAATAAGCAAACAACACATCGAAAACAGAATCTGTAAAAAACAGAATAGTCTGTAGTAATCTGGATCAAACGTATACTTCTGGAACTCATAAAATTATCAAATAAATTTATGGACCTGAGGAATTTATGTATTAATCATCTGCAAAAAGAATTAACTAAATAATACTCTCCAAGTAAAAATGGCAGCAATTCTCGTGAGCGCTAAAGTTTCTGTTTTTTACAGCAAGATTAACAAGACTTTCCCCAAGTCTTCCCAATGGCTCTACTTGGCACAAACACTAATTAAAACATAAAAACTCAATCATAACAGAGGCTAGATAAATTATTTATTACTAAACAGGAGCAAAAAGCAAGGAACTAAAATAAAATTGGGTTGCCTCCCAACAAGCGGTATCGTTTAACGCCCCTAGCTAGGCATGATGATTTCAATGATGCTCACATAAAGGATAAGAATTGAAACATAAAGAGAGCATCATGAAGAATATGACTAGCACATTTAAGCCTAACCCACTTCCTATTATTAGGTATTTTTTGAGCAAACAACTTGTGGGAACATTAATCAACTAGCATAGGAGGGCAAAACAAGCATAACTTCAAAACTTTAAGCACATAGAGAGGAAACTTGATATTGTTGCAATTCCTACAAGCATATGTTCCTCCCTCATAATAATTTTCAGTAGCATCATGAATGAATTCAACAATATAACCAGCACCTAAAGCATTCTTTTCATGATCTACAAGCATAGGAAATTTACTACTCTCCACATAAGAAAAATTCTTCTCATTCGGAATAGTGGGAGTATCATAAGAAAACTCGAATACTACAAATTGATTCCACATTAAAAGAGTAATGTTCAGAAAAGGGGTAACCATAATCATGAAAAGTTTTATAAATATAATCACTACTTTTTATAGCATAAGTATCATCACAATAATAATCATAAGTAGGACGCATGCTATCAACATTATAAATTTGCATATCAAAACTTGAGAGACTAAAAATATCATCTTCATTAAACGTAGCATCCCCAAGCTTGGGACAAACATTAATTGCAGCAAATATATTCTCCAAAACATCATCTTCATCAAACATAGCATCCCCAAGCTTGGGCCTTTTCATATCATAAGCATAATCGCTCTCATCATTAATAGTATGGATAGCACCAATAGTATAGCAATTATCATTATCTTCCACAATTATATTTTCATGAGGCACAATAGTAATAGGAGCAACACTATTTGGGAGAGATATATTTTTACATCTCTTCCTTTTTCTTTTCTTCTTATTCACCACATCATGTGTGGGTTCAATCCTCTTTTTGGAGATCCTTATTAATCACAAGAAATATCATAAGATTCATCAGATTGGTTGAATAGGAGGCTCTTCCTCGTTACCTGATTCATCATAAGAAATAATAGGAGGGTATTGGGAAGTCTCTTCCCTTTCATTAGTATTCTCTTCATCTTCTATTTGTTTTATTTTCTTTATGTAATTAGCAATATAAGGATTTTAAATGCAATTCACCGCACAATACATATAAATCTTCTCTAGATCAAAATCAAGAAATCTATCAAGATTAAACTTTTGAATACCCCAAGTTATACGTTTCATTTCCTCATACGCCAAAAGAAGACTAAGCTCTTTATGATGCTCAAGGGTAATCAAATTATCACAATTTTTTGATACCATTCGGTCATGAAACAATTTGCATTGGAGATTTAAATGACCATGTTCATTGCAAAGTTCACGAGGGGTGCGAAAAATATTGAATTTTTTAGCACAATCATCAAGACTTTCTTGCAACAATTTAGTTTCAAAATACTTATGCCTCTTGCAATATCTATCTTCCCAATTTGGTGTATACTTGCAAACCCAATGCACTCCACAAAAATTGACATGTTTATAGGAGACATTTTCATCATAACTAGTGCAATCATCATTAGTATCATGGATATTCAAAGAATCCGTAGTAAGAACATTGCAATGTTGCTCATCATTCAAAGATTTAGTGCCAAACATTTTATAGACTTCTTCCTCTAGCACTTGAGCACAATTTTCCTTTCCATCATACTCACGAAAGATATTAAAAAGATGAAGCGTATGAGGCAAACTTAATTCCATTTTTTATAGTTTTCTTTTATAAACTAAACTAGTGATAAAACAAGAAACTAAAAGACTCGATTGCAATACCTAAAGATATACCTTCGAGCGCTAACCTCCCCGGCAACGGCGCCAGAAAAGAGCTTGATGTCTACTACAGAACCTTCTTCTTTTAGACGTTGTTGGGCCTCCATGTGCAAAGGTTTGTAGGACAGTAGCAAATTTCCCTCAAGTGGATGACCTAAGGTTTATCAATCCGTAGGAGGCATAGGATGAAGATGGTCTCCCTCAAGCAACCCTGCAACCAAATAAAAAAGAGTCTCTTGTGTCCCCAACACACTCAATACAATGGTAAATTGTATAGGTGCACTAGTTCGACGAAGAGATGGTGATACAAGTGGTATATGGATGGTAGATAAAGGTTTTTGTAATATGAAAATATAAAAACAGCAAGATAACTAATGATAAAAGTGAGCGTAAATGGTATTGCAATGCGTTGAAACAAGGCCTAGGGTTCATACTTTCACTAGTGCAAGTCCTCTCAACAATAATAACATAATTGGATCACATAACTATCCCTCAACATGCAACAAAGAGTCACTCCAAAGTCACTAATAGCGGAGCACGAATAAAGAGATTATGGTAGGGTACGAAACCACCTCAAAGTTATTCTTTCCAATCAATCCATTGGGCTATTCCTATAAGTGTCACAAACAGCCCTAGAGTTCGTACTAGAATAACACCTTAAGACACAAATCAACCAAAACCCTAATGTCACCTAGATAATCCAATGTCACCACAAGTATCC
>NW_021225901.1:0-384 GCF_002162155.2 Triticum dicoccoides
TGGTTTCTCCATAGATAGATCTTGGTGACACGTAGGAAAATTTTGAATTTCTGCTACGTTCTCCAACACCAGGATGGGCTAGAGCAGCACCTGCGGGGTGCCCCGAGGGGGGCACAACCCACCAGGGCGTGCCTGGGCCCCCAGGCGCGCCCAGGTGGGTTGTGCCCACCTCGGTGGCCTCCCGCACCCCTTCTTCGCCCTATAAAATCCCAAATATTTCAAAACCCTTCGGGGTAGCCCTAGATCAGAAGTTCCGCTGCTGCAAGGCCTCTGTATCCATAAGATCCAATCTAGACCCCGTTCCGGCACCCTGCCGGAGGGAGGAATCATCACCGATGGCCATCTTCATCATCTCGGACATGTTCATGATCATTAATTTTTTTT
>NW_021225902.1:0-843 GCF_002162155.2 Triticum dicoccoides
TGTGTGAAGAAGTACACCCCTGCAGGGTTAACCTAATCTATTCGAATAGCCGTGTCCGCGGAAAAGGACTTCTGGGTTGCTTATATCAGTTCATAGACAAGTGAAAGTGGATACTCTAAAATACGCAAGATAAGCGTGAGTGCTATGGATGGCGTTCTCGTAGGGAGACGGGAGCGGATCCATAGTGGTGTATTGGTTGGTGAATATGTGGACTCGTGTGCGCCACCTCAAAAGAGTCGCTTGCAGTCGTAGTTTAGGATAGCCACCGAGTCAAAGCTGGCTTGCTGCAGTTAAACCCCACCATCCCCTTTGTTGATAATGATGCATATGTAGTTAGTTCTGATGTAAGTCTTGCTGGGTACATTTGTACTCACGTTTGCCTATTTTATGTTTTGCAGAGAGACTTCGGTCTCACTAGTAGTTTCGCGTGGACTTCGACGTTTAGCTTGTTACCTCAGCTACGATCTTGTGCCTCGGCAGGATCTGATAGATAGTCAGGCTTCTCGGCCTTTTCATTTATAGATGTCTGTACCCAGACATGATAGCTTCCGCTTGTGCTTTGATTTGTATGCTCTGAATGTTGGGTCATGAGACCCATGTTTGTAATATCTCGCTCCTCGGAGCCTATTGAATAGATTACTTGAGTCATAGAGTCATGTTGTGATGCCATGTTGTATTTGCACATATCGAGCATATTGTGTGTATGTTATTGAAATGCTTGGTATGTGTGGGATCTGACCATCTAGTTGTTTATCTTTAGTAGCCTCTCTTACGGGGAAATGTCTCCTAGTGTTTCCACCGAGCCATGGTAGCTTGCTACTGCTCCGGAACACTTAGGCTGGC
>NW_021225903.1:0-802 GCF_002162155.2 Triticum dicoccoides
GCCACATGTGGATTTTAGCTTTCCCCGGAGCATTAGTACTCCAAATGCCAAGGTAACCTTTATGTCGCTGCACTGAGCTTGACGAGCCTGGCTGTCCAGCTCTCGCAAGTTTCCTCGACATGGCCAAGTGATAGGCAGACTTAACATTGAAAATTCCATTCTTAGTGTAGTTCCAGGCTTGGTAGTCCTCCACCCCCACTCCTCCAACAGCGATCTGCAGAATATCCCGGGCATCCGAAGGCGAGAACATGGCCGCAACTTTGGCCTCATCCCATCCATTTGCCTGATTTGAGAGCAGGTGAGCCACCTTAGTCGTGCCCGGGAGGAACGCTTGCCCCAGTGGTCTCAAGCAACCAGACCGCGGGATCCAGTTGTCATGGTGGATATTAATAGACGATCGATCCATCCCCTACTCGCCAAACCAGCCCTTCCCTCAGCAAGTCCCTTCTATGCAACAAGCTTCTGAACGTGAAGGAAGCGTTGGCCGGGCAAGTAGCGGACATAATAGAACAGTCCTTGAAGTAACGAGCCTTCAGCACCCTCGCGACCAAAGAATTGGGCACCGTGAGGAGACGCCACGCTTGTTTTGCTAACAGAGCTTGGTTGAAAGCTTCGGGTTGTCGGAACCCCAGACCACCCTCACGCTTGGAGGTACACATTTTGTCCCACGCAATCCAATGCACCTTCATCTCACCATTCCTCGCACCCCACCAGAATTTTGAGGAGATAGAAGTCAGATTCCAGCATATTTTCTTTGTGAGGTGGAAACAACTCATGGTGAGCGTAGGGGTAGCTTGGAGTC
>NW_021225904.1:0-1919 GCF_002162155.2 Triticum dicoccoides
AACTGTTCATATAAATAGAAACTAAATAATTTACTCGCCGCGCAAATTCGGGGTACCACGCATAAGTTACAACACATAAGTAAAAGTTGCATGAATAAACATAGAAGCGACATCTATAATGCAAATGGTAACTAGACGGGGTCCCGAGAAAACGTCTCTGGTACTGGGATGCACTCCTCTTCTATCGGGGAAAGCGGATTGATCAGCCGATGAATGTGTCTCTCCTGGTCAGGCCTCACTGGTCTGCCGATGGCTATCCGAGGATTCAAGTCAGCGAGACTCTGGAGATATCCCATTACTCGTTGGGTCAAACGTTCTTGAGCGATGACGTACTAGACCAGGTTGGCCAGCACTGGGTCTCTCTCAAATCGTCCACCAGGAAAAGATGTTACTCCTCTGGGTGCTGCACGGCTCGGAAAGTAATAATACCCTCGTTCGCTGGCATAGGGTACCGTGAATCGAAGGCGAGCGAGTGCTTCGTAAGCAGCAGCCTCTATGGCCATGTGTGGGGTTGGCATAGATCTCCCCACGAAGGAGACCTCCGTTGGGTCTTGGTTGGAGTCTACAGGAGGGATGTGTACTGCTGCCCAATATTTCGAGGTGGAAGGGGTGATTCTCGACTTGAACAGCTTGTACTGGGGTGGCTGGGTAGAACCCATGGTACTGTGGGTAAAGTCCCACAATATTTTGACAAAGCTACCTGGGGTTGCATCTGGGGTTCTTAGATAAATACTAGGGCTCGGCATGGCAGGAAATGGTGCACAAGGTGAGGGGTGCTTGGCAAGGTCACGAGGTGGCCTTTTTATAGCACTGGAGCTGGGTCATTTTACCGTGGTGAAAGGTAATAAATTTTCAAGCTTAGCTCCAAGGGTCGAGGTCAAAGCCACAGATACATACCTCACTAAAGTGACGTATCACTGTAGGAGTTGTCGGGGTGGTCTTGGTAGCTGTGTTTGAAAAAATATGCAACTGCGTGCTGACATAATTATGCAAGGTTACTATCTAAAACAGAGGCACAACAACAGGGTGCGTTAATTCACAAGGTCACATGATTACAAAGCGAGGATACACTGAGACTCGGCACTACTCGGGTGACTTAGTCTACCTCGTTTATATCCAAACGGGCGTGCCTTGTGGATGTCGAGGTTTCTCCACGGGTCTCACCGTTAGAATTAGCCGGAGATGGTGGAGGGGCTGCAGGGTCGGGGTAGCGATGATGACCATTGCGGGGATTGTTGGCCACAATCTCGTTGGAGTGTGTTCCCAAAAGGCGACGAAGCACTTCTGGGGTCATCAAAGCATCTCGGTTGATGGCTGGGGCTGATCTCAAGGTCTCAATTGGTTGTCCGAACAGCACGACTGGGTTGTCGGCGTCGGGCTCGTCTTCTCCTCTCGCTGGGGCTCGACGAACCAGCTCTCCACGAGCTGCGATCAGATCAATGGTGATTTGATCGAATAGTTCCTCTAGTGCACCTACATAGCGCACTAGGTGCAACAATGCAGGATCCGTCTCGTGATCTCCGTTGGCAACTTGGGGTGGTCTACCATACCCTTCGCGTCTGGGGTAGTAGTAGAACGAGCGGCAGTTAACTCTGGGCGACAACTGCCGGAGTTGAACTATAGCCTCTCGAGCAGCTAGCTGGATGGCTTGTGGCTCAAAGGAAGTTGTCCTTCCGGTGAACCTGTAGGGGCGTTCTGGCGATAGACCCCTACCGTAGATGTGCACAGTGGCTCAGAATTGACGGCTTTCACCGCCCATGGGTCCTTGCTACACAACATATTTTGGGGGCTCTTCTAACGCATAGGAACGACGGGTGAGGTTTGCGAGTATGGTCACAAAACCTCCAAGGTTGGTTGCTATGGTTTCGTTGTGCACGACGGGGCCAGGCATTATGGCTTGGTTTGGGGTAGAGGCTGTG
>NW_021225905.1:0-1295 GCF_002162155.2 Triticum dicoccoides
GTGACGCCCCTGTTTCCCCCCGCTCCGCCCTGTGCGCCGTCGCTGCCGCCGGCGAGCCTGCGCCCCAGCCTCGCCGTGCCCTGCTATCGCCGGCGCCCCCTGGTGGCCCTGATGGGCGCGTGCCCGCACCCGCGCCCGACCCGCAAGGCCTCTATGCCTATGACAAACGGGGCCCTCGCCCCAGAACAAAAAAAAATAAATAATAATAATAATAAAATATATATAAATAAATAAATAATAAATAATAAAATAAATAAAAAGAATAAATATAATTAATAAAATTAAAATGATTTAATAATATTATTAATTAATTAATTAATTAATTAAGTTAATTAATCCGGTCTAATTAAATTAATTAACTAGTTAAGTTTAATTAAACTGTAATTAGATTAACCTAAACCCTAATTAATTTAATTAGAGAATGACAGGTGGGTCCCACTGGACCCACATGTCAGGGTTGACTCAGTCAACCCATGTTGACTGCTGACGTCAGCATGACATCATGCTGACGTCATAAATACTTTTTTTTCGAATTAATTAAATAAATAATTAAATTCCAAAATTGTTAAAATCTTTTAAAAATCATATCTTTTAATCCGTAACTCGGATTAAAATATTTTCAACGTGAAAGTTGCTCAGAACGACGAGACGATTCCGGATTCGCGGTCCGTTCGTCCGCCACACCCCCCTAACCTATCGAACCCGCAACTTTCCCCCTCCGGCTCCTCTGCCCGAAAACACGAAACACCGGGAATACTTTCCCGGATGATTCCCCCTTGACCAGTACCACCTTATACCACGTTAGGGCACGCCTAGCATCGCTTCTTGACATGTCATGCATCGATATGCATCTGTTTACTTGGTATTCATTGT
This sequence comes from Triticum dicoccoides, assembly GCF_002162155.2. NCBI lineage: Eukaryota > Viridiplantae > Streptophyta > Magnoliopsida > Poales > Poaceae > Triticum > Triticum dicoccoides. The sequence goes on from NW_021225905.1 coordinate 874, forward strand.
TTCTTCCCCCTCTTCTCTCCGGTAGACTACGAGACCGACGCTGCTGCTGCCCAGTTCGACTACGGAGTTGACGACCCCTCTCTCTTGCCAGAGCTACCAGGCAAGCCCCCCCCCCCTTGATCACCAGATATCGCCTATTCTTCTCTATACTGCTTGCATTAGAGTAGTGTAGCATGTTACTGCTTTCATTAATCCTATTCTGATGCATAGCCTGACATTGTTGCTACACCTGTTGATACCTTACCTGCAATCCTAAATGCTTAGCATAGGATGCTAGTTTATCATCATTGGCCCTACATTCTTGTCAGTCTGCCTTGCTATACTATCGGGCCGTGATCACCTGGGAGGTGATCACGGGTATATACTATACATACATACTATACAGTTGGTGACTAAAGTCGGGTCAGCTCGAAGAGTACCCG
>NW_021225906.1:0-3454 GCF_002162155.2 Triticum dicoccoides
CACCCTTGTGCACAATATGAGATCATTTGAACAAACTATACCATGAAAGTGGCCATAAGATTGATCATTTGGCTTGAAAGCCATGAATCTTCGCGCATGATAGCTCATTTCTGATAACACTTTTTTAAAATAATTTTCGTATTACAAGTTTTTTATTTTTCCTAGAAACTTGGTCACATATAATGAGACAATGCGAAGGTTTTCCAATTTTTTGATTTTTTTGACTTTTTTATGCCCGTTTCAAAACGGCGGGCTTGGTCGTTGTCGGTGTCAAAACCGGCGGATCTGGGGTAGGGGGTCCCGAACTGTGCGTCTAGGCGGATGGTAACAGGAGACAAGGGACACGATGTTTTTACCCAGGTTCGGGCCCTCTCGATGGAGGTAAAAACCTACTCCTGATTGATTAATATTGATGATATGGGTAGTACAAGAGTAGATCTAGCATGAGATCAAAGAGGCTAAACCCTATAAGCTAGCCTATGGTATGATTGTTGTTAGTCCTACGGACTAAAACCCTCGGGTTTATATAGACACCTGAGAGGGCTAGGGTTACACAGAGTCGGTTACAATGGGAGGAGATCTACATATTCGTATCGCCAAGCTTGCCTTCCACGCCAAGGAAAGTCCCATCCGGACACGGGACGAAGTCTTCAATCTTGTATCTTCATAATCCAGGAGTCCGGCCAAAGGTTATAGTCCGTTCATCCGGACACTCCCTAATCCAGGACTCCCTCAGTAGCCCCTGAACCAGGCTTCAATGACAACGAATTCGGCGCGCAGATTGTCTTCGGCATTGCAAGGCGGGTTCCTCCTCCGAATACTTCATAGAAGATTTTGAACACAAGGATAGTGTCCGGCTCTGCAAAATAAGTTCCACTTACCATCGTATTCCGCAGCGTGACATCACGCCACGGCCAAGCCTTTATTCGAATCGTTTTACTGTCCCACCTTAGCGCGTTTAGCGAGGTGGTTTCCTTGGCACGTCTTGTCGAAGTAGAGATCATGTACCCTTATTCCGGGATTCTCATCAATACGGGCATGGGTAACCCAACCGTGCCATTAGTCACGGTGCTTGGGAGATAAGCGAGTTTCACGAGGCTGGTGGGGGCCCATAGTTTCGTCCGCCCATATAAGGGATAAGGATCCACCTTTTCCATCTACGCCTTCTTCCTCCTTCGCTTATCCATTTCCGCGCACTCGAGCTCCAGCGCCCAAGTCCGCACTTCCCACCTCAACCTTCTCCAGCCATGTCGGGAGCGGGAGGCAGGTGGATGGCCTCCTCCGTCACGGAGGGGCACATCAAAAAGTTGAGGAAATCCGGATACTTGTCCAACGACATTGCGCACCGGCTTCCAGACGAGGGGCAGCTCATCCCACCGCCAGGCCCCATGAGAGGGTGGTGTTCCTCCCCCATTTCCTCCGTGGACTGGGCTTCCCACTCCACCCATTTATCTGGGGGCTCATGTTCTACTACGGCCTGGAATTCCACGATCTCGCCCCGAACTTCATCCTCAACATCTCGGCGTTTATCGTCGTGCGCGAGGCCTTCCTCCGCATCAAGCCCCACTTCGGCTTATGGCTGAAGACCTTCAATGTCAAGCCGAAGGTAGTGGGCGGCCAGCAAGCAGAGTGCGGAGGCTCCATGATGGGCAAGAAGCCCAACGTTATATGGCCCGAGGGCTCCTTCGTGGAAACCATCAAAGGGTGGCAATCGGGGTGGTTCTACATCACCGAGCCGCGTGGCCCTGAATGGGCAGCGGCCCCCGAATTCCAATTTGGCATTTCCACACGGCTCACCTCTTGGAAAGACAAGGGTCTGTCGTGGGGTAATTCAGGAGAGCTGACCGGACTCCAAACCTATGTCCAAAACTTGGTGGACAAGAAGGTTAAACTTGTCAACATAGTCCAGGTCATGCTCCTCCACTGGATCCTCCCGTGTCAATGATGGGCTTTTAACTTGTGGGAGTTCGACCCGCCCCAGCACCAAACTTTGACTAGGCTCTTTGACACAACGCACGAGGATGCCTGGAAGGTGCTATTCAAGGGTGCCGAGGTTCCCCCTCCCATTACCGAGGATCGCGGATTCTGGGCAAAGCGCCAAGCCAGCGTAGTAAGCTTGTTTTACCCTTACAGGATACTTGTTTTTCATAGTTTGACTCTATGCGGGATCTAAGCTCCCGTTCCTTTGACATGACTGGTAGAAGAAGTCCGGACAGATCGACTGTCCGGCCCCTTTGCCCGAAGGCCCAGCAGATGCCTGCTTGGTGAAGCAGCTGGTCCCGGCACCTTACGTGGTGCCGGAGAAGAAGGCCAAGAAGAAGGCCACGTGAACTCGAAAGAGTGCCCGGCGCCCGGTGGTGCCGGATTCATCGTCCGATGACTCCAAAGCGCACTCCTCCCACGAAGATGAGGAGGAGGAAGAAGAGGCTTCTCCCCCTCCAGCGCGGGGTGGAAAGAAAAGGAAGGCCACCCCAACTAGGGGGGGCAGAGGGTCCAAGAAGGAAAGGACCCTTCCTCCGGACTACTCCACCGACGCCGATGACGGCGAAGAGGAGTGGCCATCCAGGGCCAAGCTCCTGGCAAAATCGTAAGTATCCGGATACCAGAATAACTCATGGCGTTCCTTTATTGCACAGTATCTTCTGACGCCGAATATAATAATGCAGTCCGCCCAAGGCCCGGCTCGACGCTTCGTCGAGCGGCTCCCTGGATTCGTCGGATGTGAATAGTCTTTCACTCCCGACTGCTACCTCCCCTCACCCTATGGACGATGCCGAGGTGGAGTCCCAAAAGGGGCCAAGCCAGGAGGAGGTGGTCCTGGAGGCGCCGCAAGGCGACCTCCCGGACTCCAGGCGCAAAGGGGATAAAACCCCAAAGGGCTCTAAGTCCGGCCCTGGGCCGAACACCGCACCGGAACCTTCAGTGGTTCCGGAGTACGACACGCGCCCCCCTTGTAAGAAGGGCAAGCCTATGACGCCGGTGACCTCTGTCCAACCGGAGGCACTGGATAATTTGCTTGAGGTACTTCACGGCGCCTCCATGGACGAGGAGCACTGCACTATTATGAGTGCGGTGATCCAGAAGGTTCAGTCCACCAAGAGCGGGCTGACGGAAGCCTGTGCCAGCCTTCTAACAGGCTTTGAGGTATGTATTTAAGATATGTAAAAATATTACCGCATAGACAGTAGCCCCTGATGCTCAGTTTGGTGTTCGGAAAGAAAAGCCGAGCTGAGGATCTAAAAAGATATATGCAGGAGTCTAACATAAGTATGTTAATATGGGAATGCAGGCTTCGCTGCTGACCTCTGCTGCACTGACTGCGGAGGTCGATGCATTGAAGCAGAGCCTCGAGCGGTCCGAGAACGAGCTCGGCGTTGCCAAGAAGCAGCTCGAGGATAAGGAAGGTAAGTAGTACCTTATGTAAGTATATAAAATATCTGGTTGCAAATAATGA
>NW_021225907.1:0-1235 GCF_002162155.2 Triticum dicoccoides
AGATTAAACTAATCATGCGAACTAGCATAGTAGATGAACATATCACATCTAGGGCACATACTAGAAACATGAATTCTACCACGATCTCGAACAGAAAGGATAGAATCACATACAGTGCAACGGGAGTAGCACCGCTAGCGTTGACGTTGTCGCCCATGTCGTCGAGGATGAGGCTACCGAGGTCAGGGAAGAAGTCGTCGTTCGCGAAGTCGTCGCTGCCAGCAGTTGCGCGAGTGCGCTCCCCAAAAACCTGATCACCCCTCTCCCGTACAGGATCACGAGAGGCGGGGTTCCGGAGGCCTGTTGTCCCTTCTCCCGGTGCACGCCGAAAGAAGGGATGGAGAAGACTTGCTTGGCGGCGCAATGATCTGGAACGGTGGTGAGAAATCATACGAAGCGGTAGCGGTTAGGGTAGACGGCTGCCTGACTATATAGTGCGGGCCGGGTAGGTCGTGAGAGTAAACCCCACATCTGAGTCGTCACGATCCAAAAAAATCGGAAACGGTTCAGTAATTAACGCGTCCGTTAATTAATAATTAATGACTCATTAATTTTTTTTCCGAGCAGCAAAAATATAGATAACGTGCATAGCTCTGTCCTCGGCTCAATCCCGCAACCCGCGGCACGGCGTGGCGAGACGAGCGAGGAGGAGGAGCGCGCATGTATGTCTCCTCTTCTCATGCTCACACAAGTGGTAGAAGAGCTCACCATATAAAGAGGTGCAACTCTCTCTCAACTTTCGGGATGGGACTAAACTTTAGTCTCACTCACTTCACTCACATGTGTACATGAATTTGCCAAGAGAATTTCAAAATTTTAGTCGGGCTTTGGCCAAAGGCCTACTAGCAAAATTCCAACACTACTTTGCTTGGTTCAAGGGTAGGTGGTGCTCCATCCTATCTCTAAATCTCACACCAATATCATTCATTTATTTTCAGTCACCTACTACCTACCTAGACCTAATGCTTCTCTTCTTTCTTTTCTCAAATTGTTGCCTCTCTCTCTCTCGGTTATTTTCTCTCGAAGTTGCATTCTATCATTTCCCGCAAACAGGTAAAAAGATGAGTATATATCATCAATTGTGTACCGATCCAAAAGAAGAGAGCTATCCTCTCCGCAAACATTTTGCCATTTCAAGTTGGGCTAGCTCCACCTTATCTTTGCCCATTTTTGTTTCCTTCAGTTTGCAATAAGTTAATGATCATGCTAAAAATGGCCACAAGACAACGACCCCT
>NW_021225908.1:0-709 GCF_002162155.2 Triticum dicoccoides
GGCCCCCCCGGAAGCCCCGCAACGCCGCCATCATCGCCGTTCCGTCGCCGGCCACCGAAGCTCGCCGCCGTTCGATTCGCCGCCGACAGGACATCCCCGAGCCCACTGACCAACCCTGCGGAACCACTGTGAGCTCCTCTGCCGTTCGCCCCTTTTTCCCGTCGCTCCGCACGCTCCCTAGCGCTAGCGCTGCCGTGCCCGAAGCCCGCCGCCGCCGCGCCTCATCGCCGGCGTGGCTAGAGCCACCACAGCTCGAATCCGAGCATACCGCTGTGCTCAGAGAACTCCCAGGAGGCCGTAGCGCCCACCAGCCCCTCCTCCCATGCACCATAGCGCCATCTCCGCTGTTGCCCGAGCTCCGGCCGCCGCCGCGAGCTCGCCTCCGGCGAACCCCGGCCACCCCCGCACCTCCCGTTGGTTCCTCTAGATGCGCACGGGCGCGGGCTACCTCCTGGTGCCCTTGGCGCGTCGATCCGATGCCCCTAGCGCAAGTCCGGCGTTCCCCCGCCGTGCGGAATGGTCGCCGCCGGCGAAACTCCGGCAGGAGCTGATGTGGCCGGTCATTAGGGACTAACTACCCCGCTAATCACCCACTAGGCCACTGACAGCGGGCCCCACCCCTGGTCAAACCCCAGTCAGCGCTGGGTTTGACCGGGATTAGCTCCTGTGTCACTGACGTGTGGCCCCCACACGTCAGGTTTGACCTGGA
>NW_021225909.1:0-390 GCF_002162155.2 Triticum dicoccoides
TCCGGAACAGGCCCCAAGATGGGATCTCGTGGATACAGAAAGTTGCGGCGGTGGAATTAGGGTTTTGGCTCCGTATCTGATCGTTTGGGGGTACGTAGGTATATATAGGAGGAAGGAGTACGTCGGTGGAGCAACAGGGGGCCCACGAGGGTGGAGGGCGCACCTAGGGGGGGGGGGGTAAGCGCGCCCCCTACCTCGGGGCCTCCTCTTTTCTTTCTTGACGTAGGGTCCAAGTCTCCCGGGTCTTGTTCGTTGAGAAAATCACGTTCCCGAAGGTTTCATTCCGTTTGAACTCCGTTTGATATTCCTTTTCTTCGAAACCCTAAATCAGGCAAAAAAACAGCAATTCTGGGCTGGGCCTCCGGTTAATAGGTTAGTCCCAAAAATAAT
>NW_021225910.1:0-1022 GCF_002162155.2 Triticum dicoccoides
GTAATGAGAGTGGTGTGGTGAACACGATTTGGTAAAGGTATCGATGAGAGGCCATGTAGGAGTACATGGTGGGTTGTTTCATTGAAGCCGACCTTAAGCACTGAGATCTGTATGCGTGATTTAAGATACAGCTACTACCATGCATTGGGCCCTGAAATATGACCCCGCTCGACTTCTTATTCACCCTAGCTCTCTGTCCAGGAGTTGCAAGTAGTTTCTGGTGTTTGTAGCCTACTGGAGGCCGTGGACAGCGCTGACCGTAGGGGTGGGCTGTGATGCGGTAGGTACGTGGCCGGGTGTACCGAATACCCGTTAGGTATCTCGGGAACCCTGTTCACATCGTTCGGGGCCGTATGGGAAACCCCGGCCGGACTCCCTGCGGATGGAACCTGAATAGGCGATAAACCTGGACTAGAGGCTTAAGTGTTTAGGTAGGTCGTGGTCTACACCCACATCGGCTTTCGCTTGAAGTCTGCCGAGCACATGTCGTGTGCAGACGCTAAGTGGTGGAAACATGTATGAAGAAGTACACCCCTGCAGGGTTATCATAATCTATTCGAATAGCCGCGTTCGCGGTAAAGGACTACTTGGTTGCCTATACAGTTCATAGACAAGTAAATGGAAACTGTTAAAAGCCTCAAGATAAGTGTGAGTGCCGAGGATGGCTCTTCCGTAGGAAGACGGAGGTGGATCCTCGGTAGTGTATTGAATTGGTGAGTAGTGGACTCGTGTGCGCAAAACTATTTCAAGTTGGAGTCTCGTAGGATAGTCTAGCCAAGAGTCAAAGCTGGCTTGCTGCAATAACTCCACCAACCCTTCTTGATACTATGCATGTATGTAGGATCTGATGTAAGTCTTGCTGAGTACCTTTGTACTCATGTTGCTATAATCTACATTTTTACAGAAGACGCTGCAACCCCTTCTGATGGGTTCTATGTAGACGTTGACATCAACGAGTAGGCTAAGGACCCAGGTGGTGACCCTGAGCTTGTGAAGGACCACGTAGTATAGCTAGGCTTTCC
>NW_021225911.1:0-642 GCF_002162155.2 Triticum dicoccoides
GGCGCTCTGCCCGGAAATCCGGCGCCCCTATCCAGTAGCTTGGCCACTTCGGCCCAGACATCCGGCCAACCGCCCCGGACATCCGGCGCCTCACGAGAGCCCGGACATCCGGCCCCCAGCCCGGACATCCGGCGCCTGCCTGCACGCAGAGTCGGGCCAAAGGCCCATGTATCCCTTCCCCACTTACCCCTTCGTGGCTAAGACTATATATACTCCACCACCCCCTCCTAGTTAGAGTTAGCATTGGATTAGCTCATTTTGTGTGAGAGCCTTTGCTCATCCACTTGGATACTTCTCCTCGGAGATCACGACCTCTCCGGAGAAGATCCCCAAGCGGATTCAAGACCCCTCTTTAGGGAAGAACATCAAGGCCTCCTCTTGGAGAAGAACGGTTCCGTTGTATCCTTTCCCTTTGTTGATTGTGAACCATGTGTTACCTTATGTGTGTGATGATCTAGCACCTGTGTGATCGGTTCCTTGTCGGTTGAGTGATTCTCTCTCGTTTTCCCCGTGTTTCCCCTTGTGCTTCCGCGTGTTCTTCGTGATTTCTCCATAGGATCCACTCCAAACGTGAAAGATCGACGCTATAGGTGATAGAGGCGGGGTGTCCCGATCTTTCGATGAGATGATAACTATCGATTT
>NW_021225912.1:0-1479 GCF_002162155.2 Triticum dicoccoides
CCCTTGACAGTTCGCTTTGAATAAAACTCCTCCAGCAAGGCCCAACCTTGGTTTTACCATTTGCCTCACCACCACCTACTTTTCCCTTGGGAGTCGTGCTCTCGAGGGTCATCTTTATTTTAACCCCTCGGGCCAGTGCTTCTCTAAGTGTTGGTCCGAACTAGAGTCCTTTGCAGCGCCACCTTAGGGAAACTTGAGGGATGGTTTTAGTTGTACGGAGCGCTCATTCGGTGTCGCCCTGAGAACAAGATATGTGCAGCTCCTATCGGGATGTCGGCACATCGGGCGGTCTTGCTGGTCTTATTTTACCATTGTCGAAATGTCTTGTAACCGGGATTCCAAGACTGATCGGGTCTTTCTGGGAGAAGGAATATCCTTCGTTGACCGTGAGAGCTTGTGATGGGCTAAGTTGGGACACCCCCGTAGGGTTTCGAACTTTCGAAAGCCGTGCCCGTGGTTATGGGCAGATGGGAATTTGTTAATGTCCGGTGGTAGAGAACTTGACACTTAACTTAATTAAAATGCATCAACCGCATGTGTAGCCGTGATGGTCTCTTTCCGGCGGAGTCCGGGAAGTGAACACGGTCCTTGTGTTATGCTTGGACGTAAGTAGTTTCAGGATCACTTCTTGATCACTTCTAGTTCACGACCGTTGCTTTGTTTCTCTTCTCGCTCTTATTTGCATATGTTAGCCACCATATATGCTTAGTGCTTGCTGCAGCTCCACCTCACTACCGCTTTCCTATCCATAAGCTTAAATAGTCTTGATCTCGCGGGTGTGAGATTGCTGAGTCCTCGTGGCTCACAGATACTTCCAAACAGTTGTAGGTGCCGACGATAGTAGTGCAGGTGACGCAACCCAGCTCAAGTGGGAGCTCGATGAAGATCTTGTTCGTTGTGTTGTTTTGTTTCCCGTTGATCAGTAGTGGAGCCCAGTTGGGACGATCGGGGATCTAGCATTTGGGGTGGTCTTTCTTTATTTTGGTTCCGTAGTCGGACCTTGATTGTATTCTGGATGATGTATGTTATATTTATGTATTGTGTGAAGTGGCGATTGTAAGCCAACTCTTTATCCATTTCTTATTCAGTACATGAGATTGTGTGAAGATTACCCCTCTTGCGACATGCCTACCATGCGGCTATGCCTCTAAGTCGTGCCCCGACACGTGGGAGATATAGCTGCATTATGGGTGTTACACCTCGTCATGTCCCCGATCTCATTCGGACTCCGAACAAACTTCGGTCATCAAATCACATAACTCATAATACAAATCGTCACAGAACGTTAAGCGTGCGGACCCTATGGGTTCGAGAACTATGTAGACATGACCGAGGCTCATCTCCGGTCAATAACCAATAGCGGAACCTGGATGCTCATATTGGCTTCTACATATTCTATGAAGATCTTTATCGATCAAACCGCATAACAACATACGTTGTTCCCTTTGTCATCGGTATGTTACTTGCCCGAGATTCGAT
>NW_021225913.1:0-2324 GCF_002162155.2 Triticum dicoccoides
ATCGAATCTCGGGCAAGTAACATACCGATGACAAAGGGAACAACGTATGTTGTTATGCGGTTTGATCGATAAAGATCTTCATAGAATATGTAGAAGCCAATATGAGCATCCAGGTTCCGCTATTGGTTATTGACCGGAGATGAGCCTCGGTCATGTCTACATAGTTCTCGAACCCATAGGGTCCGCACGCTTAACGTTCTGTGACGATTTGTATTATGAGTTATGTGATTTGATGACCGAAGTTTGTTCGGAGTCCGAATGAGATCGGGGACATGACGAGGTGTAACACCCATAATGCAGCTATATCTCCCACGTGTCGGGGCACGACTTAGAGGCATAGCCGCATGGTAGGCATGTCGCAAGAGGGGTAATCTTCACACAATCTCATGTACTGAATAAGAAATGGATAAAGAGTTGGCTTACAATCGCCACTTCACACAATACATAAATATAACATACATCATCCAGAATACAATCAAGGTCCGACTACGGAACCAAAATAAAGAAAGACCACCCCAAATGCTAGATCCCCGATCGTCCCAACTGGGCTCCACTACTGATCAACGGGAAACAAAACAACACAACGAACAAGATCTTCATCGAGCTCCCACTTGAGCTGGGTTGCGTCACCTGCACTACTATCGTCGGCACCTACAACTGTTTGGAAGTATCTGTGAGCCACGAGGACTCAGCAATCTCACACCCGCGAGATCAAGACTATTTAAGCTTATGGATAGGAAAGCGGTAGTGAGGTGGAGCTGCAGCAAGCACTAAGCATATATGGTGGCTAACATATGCAAATAAGAGCGAGAAGAGAAACAAAGCAACGGTCGTGAACTAGAAGTGATCAAGAAGTGATCCTGAAACTACTTACGTCCAAGCATAACACAAGGACCGTGTTCACTTCCCGGACTCCGCCGGAAAGAGACCATCACGGCTACACATGCGGTTGATGCATTTTAATTAAGTTAAGTGTCAAGTTCTCTACCACCGGACATTAACAAATTCCCATCTGCCCATAACCACGGGCACGGCTTTCGAAAGTTCGAAACCCTACGGGGGTGTCCCAACTTAGCCCATCACAAGCTCTCACGGTCAACGAAGGATATTCCTTCTCCCAGAAAGACCCGATCAGTCTTGGAATCCCGGTTACAAGACATTTCGACAATGGTAAAATAAGACCAGCAAGACCGCCCGATGTGCCGACATCCCGATAGGAGCTGCACATATCTTGTTCTCAGGGCGACACCGAATGAGCGCTCCGTACAACTAAAACCATCCCTCAAGTTTCCCTAAGGTGGCGCTGCAAAGGACTCTAGTTCGGACCAACACTTAGAGAAGCACTGGCCCGAGGGGTTAAAATAAAGATGACCCTCGAGAGCACGACTCCCAAGGGAAAAGTAGGTGGTGGTGAGGCAAATGGTAAAACCAAGGTTGGGCCTTGCTGGAGGAGTTTTATTCAAAGCGAACTGTCAAGGGGTTCCCATAACACCCAACCGCGTAAGGGACGCAAAATCAAGGAACATAATACCGGTATGACGGAAACTAGGGCGGCAAGAGTGGAACAAAACACCAGGCATAAGGCCAAGCCTTCCACCCTTTACCAAGTATATAGATGCATTAATTAAATAAGAGATATTGTGATATCCCAACATATCCATGTCCCAACATGGAACAAACTTCAGCTTCACCTGCAACTAGCAACGCTATAAGAGGGGCTGAGCAAAGTGGTAACATAGTCAAACAACGGTTTGCTAGGAAAGGTGGGTTAGAGGCTTGACATGGCAATATGGGAGGCATGATACAGCAAGTGGTAGGTATCACAGCATAGCAAAAGAGCGAGCAACTAGCAATCAAAGATAGAAGTGATTTCGAGGGTATGGTCATCTTGCCTGAGATCCCACAAGGAAGATGAACAAGTCCATGAAGAAGGCAAACGGACGTAGTCGAACGAACCCCTCACAAACGCGACATTATCAAAACTAACCCGAAGAAGCAACACCGGAAAGAAGCAAACAACATAGTAAACAACCATCACATAAACATGGCATGATGCACAACCAAGTATGATGCATGTCCGGTTTAAAGAGGCATGGCATGGCAAAATGCACAAACAATCCTACAAATTAAGTGGAGCTCAATATGCAACGAGTTGCATATTGACGGAACACCACGTGACTTATTTAGTTCTCTCTCGTTTAGGTACCCAACAATATTAAATGTTGTTAAACATGGCAAGAGGTGGAGCATAGTAAAACTACCTATCTAGGCAAGTTTAAATGAGGCCGGAACAACAAGCAACAAGTCCGGCAAATCCTCATGTG
>NW_021225914.1:0-2153 GCF_002162155.2 Triticum dicoccoides
GTGAATTTGTCCACCATGACCAATAAGTATTTGTGCTTGTGGGTTCCCCCTTTAAGGGTTCCAACCATGTCAAGCCCCCAGACCGCGAACGGCCAAGTGATGGGTATAGTTTTGAGGGCAGTGGGTGGCATGTGGCTTTGATTAGCAAGGAGCTGGCAACCAACGCATCGTTGGACTAAGTCCTGAGCATCTGCCTGGGCTGTCGGCCAATAAAATCCTGTACGGAAGGCCTTGCCTACAAGGGCCCGGGCTGTAGCATGGTGCCCGCCGAGTCCGGCGTGAATTTCAGCCAGGAGATTTCGCCCTTCCTCTTCGGAGATACACCTTTGAAGGACTCCGGTTATGCTTTTCTTATAAAGTTCTCCCTCATGGACCTTGTAGGCTTTAGATCGCCGAACTATGCAACGGGCCTCATTTTGGTCTTCGGGAAGTTCCTGCCTGATTAAGTAGGCTAGGAATGGTTCCGTCCACGGGGCAATTACTGCCATTATTTCGTGGGCTGAAGGTGTTATTTCATTGGCTGAGCCACCGATTGTGTCAGAATGTTCTGTGTTGGGTGGTGCAGTTGGTTCCAGGTTGTTATTTCTGGACTCCTCTTCCCATAATACGGATGGCTTAAAGAGCCGTTCCAGGAAGATGTTTGGAGGGACGGCATCGCGTTTTGCACCGATGCGTGCCAACACGTCTGCTGCCTGGTTATTATCCCGGGCTACATGGTGGAATTCGAGTCCTTCGAACCGGGCTGACATTTTTAGGACATCGTTACGGTAGGCTGCCATTTTCGGATCCTTGGCGTCAAAGTCTCCATTTACTTGGGATATTGCGAGGTTTGAATCCCCGCGCACCTCTAGGCGTTGAATACCCATGGAGATTGCCATCCGGAGGCCATGTAGAAGGGCTTCGTATTCGGCTGCATTGTTGGAGTCCATGTACATTATTTGAAGTACGTATTGGACCGCGTCTCCGGTTGGGGACGTCAAGACGACGCCAGCCCCCAAGCCAGCCAACATTTTGGAGCCGTCGAAATGCATGATCCAATTGGAGTATGTGCCGTACTCTTTAGGGAGTTTGGCTTTGGTCCATTCGGCGATGAAGTCAGCCAAAACTTGCGACTTTATAGCTCGTCGTGGTTTGTAGGTTATGTCAAATGGTAAGAGCTCAATGGCCCATTTTGCAATCCTGCCCGTCGCGTCGCGATTATTTATAATATCGTTGAGAGGTACTTCGGAGGCCACCGTTATGGAACACTCTTGAAAGTAGTGTCGCAGCTTCCGGGATGCCATGAACACTGCATACGCTATCTTTTGATAATGTGGGTACCGGGACTTGCATGGAGTTAAGGCAGTGGATACGTAGTACACTGGTTTTTGAAGAGGGAATTTTTGCCCTTCTGTTTCTCGTTCGACGACGAGTACGGCGCTGACAACTTGATGTGTTGCCGCGATATATAATAACATAGGCTCGCGCAAGTTGGGCGCGGCCAGGACCGGATTTGTTGCCAATATGGCCTTAATTTCTTCGAGTCCGGCCGTGGCAGCATCCGTCCATTCAAAGTGCTCGGTGCGCCGGAGGAGGCGATAGAGGGGCAGCGCCTTTTCTCCCAAATGGGAGATGAAGCGGCTTAGAGCCACCACGCATCCCGTCAATTTTTGTATTTGTTTGAGGTCTTTTGGGATATCCAATTGTGACAGAGCCCGAATCTTGGCTGGGTTTGCTTCAATTCCTTACCGGATACAATGAAGCCCAAGAGCTTTCCGGCTGGTACGCCGAAAACACATTTTTCCGGGTTGAGCTTAATGTCGTATGCTCGGAGGTTGTCGAATGTAAGCCTCAAATCGTCTATTAGAGTTTCGACGTGTTTGGTCTTAACGACCACATCGTCTACATACGCCTCCACTGTTTTGCCTATCTGGGTGGCCAGACATGTCTGAATCATGCGCTGATATGTTGCGCCGGCGTTTTTGAGTCCGAAGGGCATTGTGTTGAAGCAGAATGGTCCATACGGAGTAATGAATGACGTTGCGGTCTGGTCTTTTTCTGCCATCTTGATTTGATGGTATCCGGAGTATGCGTCCAGGAAGCACAATGAATCGTGCCCTGCGGTGGCGTCGATGATTTGGTCGATGCGAGGGAGAGGGAAAGGGTCCTTTGGA
>NW_021225915.1:0-2062 GCF_002162155.2 Triticum dicoccoides
AAAAACTCAGATTGTATTTCCCCTAAAACATCTTATATTTGTGAACAGAGGTAGTATTAAACTGATGAAGCGTATATCCATTTCGGCTCCTGAGCTCATCTGATCTTGGTGAACAGTAAATCAACACAAATTCAAAATATTCCAGATTTTTTTCGTGAAATATATTGTAGTGCCTGAGGTCCATGCCAAATTTTAACTCATTTGCACATCTGAGTTGCTCTCAGCAAAAATGACAAAATCTGTCCCTAACAGTGCCAAACAGTACACCTTTTCACAGACCCTAATTTTGTTTTTTTGCTGAGAGCTGCTCAGATATCCAAATAAGCTGAAATTTGGCATGAACCTCACGATTTAGATCATCTTCCATGCAATTTTTTTTGGAATGTTTTGAATTTTTCTAGCATTTCTTTTTTATTTTACTGTTCATGCGCAGGAGCAGATGAGCTCAGGAGCCATTTAACCGCTCTCACTGAAGGCTTTGTTTGATATTTCTCATTGAGAGGCTCTGCCTCCCCGGTAGGCTAGCAGTAACCTTTGGATTGCATTTCTTTTTTTTTTGTCATTTCTCATAAAGATCTGTAGATTAAACTTGAATTTACACATGAAAAGGCCAACATAAGAGCAACTCTAGCCGATCCCCTAAAAAACCGAGTAGTATCTGGCCGAGTAAACTTTAGTGGAGTATATTTACTCCACTATGTTTTGGCCGGTTCTAGCCGATCCCATAAATTTAACAAAATAAAAGTCAAATTTGGATAAGCATAAATTCAATTTAAATAAACTTCTAAACTAAAATTGGACACATAATTTACATTACCGAAAAAGGCTTTCACCCCGCTTTATATATAAAAGCAAACCACCAAGCTAGCAAGTCACATGAGTACGAAACACACGCCACACGAACACACACACACAACAGGCCGCAAGCAGCAAAGTGCAGGAGGGTTTTGCCGAGGGCACAACTCAACAAGGCCTAAAGAAAGCAAAAGAGAACAAGGTGGTGAGAAGGCGTCCACAACTACGCCACGACCACACCACGGCCACAACCAAGATCACAAAGGCCCAAAATCAAGCGGAGGCGCCACACGACGAGCCAACGTCCGATGATCTGCAAGGAGGATGTCGAAGGCGTCTCGATCCGATGCCCGACTAAGCAACCACCAAAGCTGCAAGTAACCACACATTTTATAGACCGCGTCAGAAGGTTGTCGAAGAGGAGTTCACTGAATCACGAGCTTATTACGGATCGTCCAAAGTGTCTGCCCAACCACCTAATGTGGCCGAGCCTCAACGCAGTAGTCTGAAGTTCTGCGAATAGGTCGGGGAAATTGGTATAACACTAGGCACTCCCCACCTCTTGAAAGTAGCTCTAGAGGAATTGCATAGTTACGTAGGTAAAGAAGATATGGTTGGAATCCTCTACCGCTCCGCATAACGGGCACAAACCATCACCAGGGCCATTGCGCTTAAGCACCTCTACTCCAGAGGGCAGACGCGCACAGATCCATTGCCAAAGGAACATCATCTTAAGTGGGAGCCGAATATCCCAAGTTTGAGTTAGCGGCTCCAGACCGGGGGAAGCAATGATGGCCTGGTATAGAGACTTAGTCGAGAAGTGGTCGAAAGATTCCAGGGACAGGAGCTACGGTCCTGGGCCTGGTCGACATCCGGAGGGTGAAGGGCAACACACTCTAGAAGTGCAATACAATCCTCCTGATCTAGGGGGCCAAATGCCCGTCGGAAGGCGAGGCGCCCTAAGTCAATACGGCCCGCTTGCACCAAGATGACGAACAACCCTGGAAAATAGGCTGCAAAGAGGGTGTCGCCCACCTATCGAACCAGAATAAGGTGGACAACGCCCCGAGCCGACCGAAATCGAGGAACCGATTTGAAGGACCAGGAGTAACTGGGTTATCGACTGCCAGAACTGGGAGCTCCCCGTTCTTTGGCAGAAAGCAAGTGTTTGTCCACGCAAGTACTTGGCTCTATAAGGTCCAGCCATAGACCACCCTCTCCTTGTCAATACGCCAGAGCCATGGCTTGAGTAGAGCGATGTTCATGC
>NW_021225916.1:0-392 GCF_002162155.2 Triticum dicoccoides
GAGTTTGCTCATGAGGATCAAGTCAACTTTGACAACTTTGCAGGCAAGATGATCATATCCTCGAAATCACTTCTATCTTTGTTTGCTAGATGCTCGCTCTTTTGCTATGCCTATGCTATGATGCCTACCACTTGATTATCATGCCTCCCATATTGCCATGTCAAACCTCTAACCCACCATGTCCTAGCAAACCGTTGATTGGCTATGTTACCGCTTTGCTCAGCCCCTCTTATAGCGTTGCTAGTTGGGTGATAATGGGAACCGCTTGACAGTTCGCCTTGAATAAAACTCCTCCAGCAATGCCTAACCTTGGTTTTACCATTTGCCACCTAGCCTATTTTTCCCTTGGGTTTCCGGAGCCCAAGGATCATCTTTATTTAACCCCCCCCCCC
>NW_021225917.1:0-1207 GCF_002162155.2 Triticum dicoccoides
GACAGCAGGCTGCAACTCTGACCCGCGTCTTGAGTTTTTTGATTACTATTGATGATAGTATGATTTGGTGCTGCTAAAATTCCATCTCCATCAGCAAAAAAGGAAGGTGCTGATAGAATTCCATCTCCACCTGCAAAAAAAACAAGGAAAATCATAACAGAATGGTAAGTACATAAGTATATAATTAACAATATCAGACTTCTGCTTGATCAGTTTGCTTAATATTAAGTTCCCATGAAGTGCATCAAGTGCTACTTTACCGGTTAGTTATTTTTCCCTAGACAGGTTTGACCGTTTGACAAATCAACTACATCAAGCACGGCATAGATATGCTTAGATGCTTTTATGATCAAATTTATTGGCCATTTCTACCTTTCTAACAGAAGTAGGAGAAACTCATGGCCCATATACATCCCCCCTAATGACGTTGAAAGGCAGAACAAAGTTTAATAAAAAAATCAAAATCATTAAATTCGCCGCTAGTATATATACACAAATTTGAGTTTTTCCGGAGTTAGTTAAGGCCTATTCGGAAACATTAGGCAGTTAGTACGAAAAACATATTAGTTTGCCTCACGGGGGAAATTTTTGCTAAGTTATAAACAAAAGTGAGCATGTTCCCGGATTTAGCCCATAGAAACAGGCCCCTCATGGATCAAGGAAAACATCTTTTTTTTTAACTGACGACCTTAATATTTTTGCATTGATGTAACACAGCAACAAATACATCAAAAGGATCACTTTCATTATGTAGTTCGTGAGCTTTTTCTTTCGAAATTTATTTTCACAAGCACATTCTGCTAATCCAAGCAGATCACACATGATATCATGAATTCATGGTGCAGGAAGTTGTAATTCAACCCTTTTTACCTTCATTGACATAATCTTCTACATTAAACTCAGAACTGGCCTGAAAATGTGGTGAGGAAGTGGACGCTGGAGTTAAATCCTGTAAATATTTCTCAAAGTTAGCATACGAAAGCATCAAGAGTTGCTGCAACAAATAGAAATAGAATAATACTAATTGATGTCCCTTTAAGGTATAAGCCTCAACTTCACAAGCAAATCTAACAGGTATAACAAATGTATAGTTGGTGTAAGCCTAATTGTGGCAGGACAAAGGTGTTTTCAAGGTTTCCATTCTATTACTTTGAGGATAAGCCTAGCAGACAATTTTTAACAAAAAGTTTATTAAGGTATAATTATG
>NW_021225918.1:0-1725 GCF_002162155.2 Triticum dicoccoides
GGTTGCAGCTTTGCGCACCGCTGGTTCAAGCTCGGATTCAGACGGTCACAACACCGCGTGCAGCTCCACTGACCGACGATCATGCGCCGCCTGTCGTGATGCCAATTAGGAGGCTCAAGCGATAAATCAACGATACCACCAAATGCTCTCTATCCCTTTTACCATGTTAGAAGAGATAGAGATAAATTGGTTGAATCGATTGTTTATGGCTTGAGCCTCGTGGGCATATATATGGGAGTACAATGACCAAATTGGAGTACAAGACATGGTAGGACCAAATCCTAGTCTATCATATACTTTCTAATAACCATAATACTAAACATCCCACTGCAAGTCACAAACAGTAGCGACGCAGATGGCCAAACTGGAGAAGAATCCGAAGGCAGGCCAAAAGACTCCCCCATAGTCGTAACGGTCGATGCATCACAGAAGTCATAGCAGGTGTGAAAACCGACAAGGTTGCTCAAACAAGTTTGTAGCCCTTTGTGCCAATTACGATGTAGCCGAGAGCGTAGGGTGTTGTATCCGTGGTCGATGTCGAGTCGGGGTAGCTGGTATCGAGGAAGTCGTTGTGGACCCACGGGCGAAAGAAGGAGCAGATTTAGTCATGGGTGCAGCTGTTTCGAAGTAGTGGTGCGTCGGGAAGAAGATGTTGTTACCAAGATGACGCGCCGGGTTTGCTAAACTTGGGAACACGTCATAGATGAAGACACGCGTCTGTGTTGCCAGCACCGGGCATGCGTAGACCGACGAACACATTGTTGATGAAGCCCTGCTCCAGGCTTGCCCAACCCAGCGACACGTCGTGGACGAAGGCACACATCGGTGTTGCTAGCACCAGAGAAGCATAGACGGGGAGCTACACGAGCTGCCTGCCATGTCGAGAGAGGCTAGCAGAGAAGGACTTGACGATGGTTGCGGCGCCAGTCAACATGGGGTAGATGGTGCTGATGTCGACCATGTTTGTTGGAATAGATGAAGTGGCCGAGGAAGATGACGGCGATGCTGGCGATGAGCTGGTGTTGGATGAAGATGAAGGGGGTGGACGGATAGAACGGCTCGGGTTTGTGAACAATAGTGGCACCAAAGAAGAGCGGAGGCTGGGTCCTGCCGCTGGCGGCGACGGCTGGGTTAGGAGTGCGGCGGTGAGGCTCAAAGTAGGCGAGGAAGAACCCGACAACGTGAGGAAGACCTACAAGGATTGTGGCATTTCCGAGCCAAGGAAGGCGGCATGATGCATAGCACGTGGAAGTCGACATGCCGAGACGCGGGAGTGGACCGCATGCTGCGGCGCTATGGTGCAAAGGGGGAACACAGCAACATCATGCGGGTCGAGGTGACGGCGTGAGGACCTCAGGCCGGCGGCGTGGACCTATGGTCCGATGGGGCAACGCAGCGGCAAGACAAGGGACGGTGTAGCCAAGGGGACGACATGGAGCAGACGATCTCGTTGTGGCGGTGGACCACGGGCCACGACACTAGAACCTGAAGGGGCAATGCAGCGACAATACACGGGTCGGCGCAACCGCGGGGACAGACTCCGGCAGTGTCGGGGACAACGGGCCACAGCGCTACGGCCTGCAGGGACGACACATCGGCGACTGGCGGGTCGGTGCAGCCGCGGAGAGAACTACAAGCCATCGGCGTTGTGTCCTGACAGGACAATGCAGCGGTAGCCCGTTGCTTGATTGGTCGAGGGGCGTGCTAAACTCGGGACAATCTTCA
>NW_021225919.1:0-574 GCF_002162155.2 Triticum dicoccoides
TACTCTACTTGCTGCAGAGACGAGTGGTAATACGAAACAAGTATGGGGGTTACTGGAACAAGACTCGATCTACGATCGACTTAGGAGGTTTAAGTATTCCCTGCATGATTAGCATAACGAATATATTTCAACCAACAGAGTCACCGCTCATATCACCTTGCCATGCCATACCAGACATAACCGTCCCGACGGAGACCGGCGACAAACTCATGCCTACCCAAGGCAGAGGTTTTCCCGGTTTCCTGCCGGTATGCATGCAAGGCACATGAGGATGATTATCATCACAAGTGTGTTCATTTCCAACAGCATGGAAATCAATAACATGCACCCATGCATATGATCATATCACATGAAATAATAAGTTTCTCCCAAGTGAGGTGATGTTATAAACGTGTCATCGAACACACAAAGCTATTATGCCGGGGTTCAGAATGCTTGCCTTCAATGTGTGGAAAGGCAGGGTGCACTCCAAACATCTTGAAATCTTCAAAAAATCCTATTAAAGAATATATTTGAATTAACACACAAAATCAAAACAGCACAAAAAGTTGTTTTGAAATTTTTTCAAATAAAT
>NW_021225920.1:0-1942 GCF_002162155.2 Triticum dicoccoides
GCGTCGGGTCTACACGGAGGGGATCTTGCTGTGGGCCTGGCCCGGATGTTGCTCCAAAGTGTTCCTATGGGCTGACCTAACACAACCGGGTGGAGAGGTCCACTGGTCAAATCCCGTCCGTGCAAAGTCAAAGGGCTAGATCCCGTGGTCAAACGCTACAGGGTTAGGCGGGACGGGGGCCCTGGGGGGTAGCAATGCCACCGGAGCGTCGCACCGGGCCCTCATACATGCGGGGTGGTGTGGTGGCATGTCCGAAGAGGCGGCACGCGTCTCCGGGGTGTGGCCCCCCTCACGGACGGCAATGACACGGTAGTAGACGTTCTGCGGTAACGATGCAGCGTGAATATTATTAAATACTTGAAGCGCGATAAAATCATGAGTTTTTTACACAACGTGGGCACATGTGATATAGGACTGATGGTAATTTTTCATAAATTTTTGTGATGGAGAAGTATCTGAACACTTCCCTCTACGCGGAATGCTCTTCGCACGTCTACGACTGTGGCCGGCGGCCTCCGGGGGCTAGCATACCGTCAAATCTTGCGTAGGCGGCCTCTCACAAGTCTCGAAGTGTTGAGGCGGTTGCAAATGCCCAGCACGCGTCTCCGGGGTGTGCCCCCCCCTCTCATGGACGGCGCCGCCGCCGGCACCTGGAGGGGGAAAACGAACGCGTCGGGTCTACACGAAGGGGATCTTGCTGTGGGCCTGGCCCGGATGTTGCTCCAAAGTGTTCCTATGGGATGACCTAACACAACCGGGTGGAGAGGTCCACTGGTCAAATCCCGTCTGTGCAAAGTCAAAGGGCTAGATCCCGTGGTCAAACGCTACAGGGTTAGGCGGGACGGGGGCCCTGGGGGGTAGCAATGCCACCGGAGCGCCGCACCGGGCCCTCATACATGCGGGGTGGTGTGGTGGCATGTCCGAAGAGGCGGCACGCGTCTCCGGGGCGTGGCCCCCCTCACGGACGGCAATGACACGGTAGTAGACGTTCTGCGGTAATGATGCAGCGTGAATATTATTAAATACTTGGAGCGCGATAAAATCATGAGTTTTTGACACAACGTGGGCACATGTGCTATAGGACTGATGGTAATTTTTCATAATTTTTTGTGATGGAGAAGTATCTGAACACTTCCCTCTACGCGGATTGCTCTTCGCACGTCTACGACGGTGGCCGGCGGCCTCCGGGGGCTAGCATACCGTCAAATCTTGCGTAGGCGGCCTCTCACAAGTCTCGAAGTGTTGAGGCGGTTGCAAACGCCCAGCACGCGACTCCGGCTTGTGCCCCCCCTCTCACGGACGGCGCCGCCGCCGGCACCTGGAGGGGGAAAACGGACGCGTCGGGTCTACACGGAGGGGATCTTGCTGTGGGCCTGGCCCGGATGTTGCTCCAAAGTGTTCCTATGGGCTGACCTAACACAACCGGGTGGAGAGGTCCACTGGTCAAATCCCGTCCGTGCAAAGTCAAAGGGCTAGATCCCGTGGTCAAACGCTACAGGGTTAGGCGGGACGGGGGCCCTGGGGGGTAGCAATGCCACCGGAGCGTCGCACCGGGCCCTCATACATGCGGGGTGGTGTGGTGGCATGTCCGAAGAGGCGGCACGCGTCTCCGGGGTGTGGCCCCCCTCACGGACGGCAATGACACGGTAGTAGACGTTCTGCGGTAACGATGCAGCGTGAATATTATTAAATACTTGAAGCGCGATAAAATCATGAGTTTTTTACACAACGTGGGCACATGTGATATAGGACTGATGGTAATTTTTCATAAATTTTTGTGATGGAGAAGTATCTGAACACTTCCCTCTACGCGGAATGCTCTTCGCACGTCTACGACTGTGGCCGGCGGCCTCCGGGGGCTAGCATACCGTCAAATCTTGCGTAGGCGGCCTCTCACAAGTCTCGAAGTGTTGAGGCGGTTGCAAATGCCCAGCACGCGTCT
>NW_021225921.1:0-6311 GCF_002162155.2 Triticum dicoccoides
CGCTCACACGTGTGGGCGTTATCGGCGTCCAAGAAAAATATGCCAACCCGCGTTCTCCTAGGTGTGGCGGCGGTAATTCGGTTGCTTCGTTTTAAATTTATAATCACCGCAAGGGGTTTGGAAAGATTGGTCTGATTTGTTGTACATGCATACGGATGGTCTATGTTGAATCTCATCGAGGATAGGAAGAAATTTCCATACAATCTACTACCATGGAAAATGTTTGATGGTACCAACGATGGATCAGACATCCGATCTACCGTGGAAAATGTTTCAGTTATAGCAACCTTTGCTCGGCATCAAATCATACGTACGGGATACCCTGGAAATCATTCCTAAACTAAATCAAAGATGATCCGGTTGAGGTTTACTGGCATAATGTGTATCATTGCTCTATGCATGCTGAAAAGGTTATGTATATGGACTAAATTCACAAAATTATATTACCTCCGTCCTATAAATCTTGTATTAGATCTATTTACATACGGATGAATCTAACACTAAAACATGTCTAGATATATCCGTATCCACAAATTTAAGACAAATTTTTTGGGACAGAGGGAGTAGTTGCTTGAGATTATTCACAGAAAGTGGCATTCTTCAAATCATATAAATTTTCATAAATTACTATGTTTAATCAGAATTGGTTACTTGGTATGTGGGTTGAGAAGGAAGAAAGGAAAAAAATGTCCTATAATGATAACAAAATTGACAATGTTGCTTGATGTGCACGGGATCCTAAAAGTCTTTTGCCCCTCCAAGCATTCATGTGAAGCTCCGCCACTCATTGGCTTGGGATTGATCATATTCATCGAGAATAGGTGGACAATGTGACGATCATCGACGATTTTTGTCTCCCATGCCAGTGCATGATGTAGGCGGGGACTTGGGCAAGGGGGCGGCAAGGGGGTATGCATCAGCATTCCTCAATTGTGGGTAACGTTGGCGATGGCGACTCGGGCCAGGAAGCAACGAGCATCGGCACTTCTCAATCACGGGTGGCAGTAGCTGAGGAATTAGGCAAAGAGAGGTGGACGATTTTGCAGGGTGGACAAAAGAAGGCAGTGGTGGGAGGAAAAAGAACAACAATAACATCGGGTCATTGCCGACGGAGGAGAGGCAGGGGTTAAAATATTCAAGTGTGGCTAGGCGGAAAGTCACGAGCGCCAAAGTTGGTAGCGGGTTTAGAGGGATCAAGGGCGTCGACGAAGACAACCTTAATAATTTTTTATTTATTTATATGCATTAGCCCAGCAAACGTACGGGCATTCCACTAGTCTACTATAAGTGGATGCGGTGGCAGCGGTAATTCGGTTGCTTCATTTTAAATTTATATTCTCCGCAACTTTTATCGTTGGCAAGAGATGATGGACGGATGGAGTTTGGCAAGATTGATTGGTTGTACATGCATACGGATGGTCTCTCTCGAATCACATCACATCGAGGATAATAGGAAGCACATCAGAAATTTCCATACAATCTACCATGGAAAACGTTTGATGGTACTAACAATGGATAAGACATCCGATTTACTGGAGCAGTATGTTCCATCTATAGCAACCTTTGCTCGGCATCAAATCACATGTACTGGATCCCCTGGAAATCATTCCTAAACTAAATCAAAGACTCTTCTATATACCAAGATGATGCGCGCAATCCTGCACCACGCAGGCGGCCGTACCATGGACCATCCCCGGAAACCATGCCTTCTCGTCTTCCTGACGACCGTCCTCCTCGTCCTTGCAGTTCTTGGCCCATGCGTTCTCGCAGGTGGCAGCAACGATGCCGGTATGCTCTTTCTTTCTCCATGCACGGAGCTGGTGTTTGTTTGCAATCAACACACGCACCAAGCGCAAGTTGATTTTTTTTCATACTTTTGCTGCATGTGCAGGAGCTAATAACGCGACGCAGACCCACGAGGTCGGGCGGGCCAACGTCACTGTCAGGAACGCCGCCGGCTGCGCCCCCGGCCAGCCCGGATGGCACCCCGTTGGCCCCGGCCACCCCGGATGGCACCCCCCAGGCAACGTCCCCGGGCACCCCGGAGGCCCCGGATGGCACCCCCCTGGCAACGTCCCCGGGCACCCCGGGGGCCCCGGATGGCACCCCCCAGGCAACGGATACGGCCAGCCCGGAGGCAACGGGTACCATCAGCCGTGGACGCCGACTCCGACCCGCAAGTGCGCAGCCCTATCAGGAGCGCCGCCGCCGACCACCGGCACGGGCACTGCGCGCCGGGCTTCTCTGTATTCCTCCTTGGTGCCACCGTCAGCTGGTTGCTTTGTTTTTAATTAGCTCGATATATCTGAATTATGTATCTTTAGATAATTTTAGGTTCTGGGATGCATGCAGGCAATATATCACGAACGACGGAACAATTAGTTAGATCAAAAAGGTTAATTTGTTGGGACAAACCCGATCCGATGACGAACGCCGAGTAGTCTCCGGCAACACCAACGTCGGACGAACCTCTCTCTCTTTGCACTCGTGCTCGGACGAAGGTAGGAGGAAGAAGAGGAGCACACAGTGAAGTTTTTCGGCGACGAACGCCACGTCGCACGATCGACCCCTTTTTTGCAGCTCAAGGCACATACCACGTCGGGCTACAACCCTGGACGCGCACACACGCGCTACCGTAACAAGCTCAGCTGGGGGGTTTTATACGGTACAGACGCAAGCGCTCAGCTCCCCGATCTGGCGCACGATCCATCCGCTCAGCCCGGCCGCCCCTCGCAACGATTTGAGGCGTAGGATCAACAGCCCCTACATGCAGGCACGACTCAGCACGCAGCTACACACCTCACTGCATATCCATCTGATGCATGCACGCACTACACTCGTAACTAACCAATCTACGTGCATGGCTAGTAGACTTATCCATGCAAGATTATGGATGACATAGTTAGGCCGAGTCTTTTAAGCTAATGCCATCAGAAGATGTCAAAAAAGGGGTAGTGCCCTGATATTTTTCTGGTGTAAAATTGATCATGGGATGTCTGCTATGTGTCTCCTACGGTTTTTATTTCAGTCTCCTTCCTCCTCCTGAACCGCCCATGACCATTGGCCCATCCACCTACCGTCGTCATCTTTTTTTTGAACATCAGTACAGACACAAGCGCTTACACATACACGCATACACTCACCCCTATATATGAACGTACACACGCACACCCTACCCCTATGAGCACCTCCGAGAGACTGAGCCGTCATGTCATCTTGAAATTTACGAAGTCACCGTAGGCACCTCGTCATTGACGGTAACATCTCCTCCCACTGAAAGCGCATTGCAAAAAATCCAGGACTTGAACCCTGGTGGGCTGGGGATACCACTGTCCGTCTAACCATCCAACCACAGGTTGGTTCGCCCTACCATGTCATGGGGCCATCCTCGACCATCCCTCTAAACCTTTTCGACCATCAATAGAAAGACTTAACGATGGAATTACCAATGGCAGATAAAGTCTGCACTAAGGAATCTTTTTCATATTTTTAAAAAGTATACGAGCAATTTTCTTTAATTTCATTCCATTGAAGTAAAGTATCACCCACGGGTTCGTCTAAAAGCAAAATGACCCATCCTTTTTCAAACACATCAACTAAAGTAGTAATTTTTTTCATTGTAAAACAGAGATCATAAAGTCTAGGATACGACAATTTTAATGGTTTAACATCCATCCACTAGTCTTCCCAAAATCTGTTTTCTCCCATTAGCTAGTTTCATCTTAACATACTATGGGAAGTATCTCTCGCTTCACACCAGTTGAACATTCTAAACATGTTTATTAAGCAAAACATATTCTCGGAGCCCTTCTTCGATACCTAATTTCCGCCACATACAAATTAAGTATACCCAAAAAGGAAAGTTTCACTTTTTAGGAAGTTGATTTTTAACCTAGACATCTATTCAAATGTGCATATGTTTAATTTAAATATTGGGCACTAGAGATATTATCAGGCAAGACAACAATTATGTAGCTGTGTATTGCAACATATTTACTTACCCTCCTCTAATTTATGCCCAAAAAGGAAAGTTTCACTTTTTAGTAAGTTGATTTTTAACCTAGACATCTATTCAAATGTGCATAAGTTTAATTTAAATATTGGGCACTAGAGATATTATCAGGCAAGACAACAATTATGTCAGCTGTGTATTGCAACATATTTACTTACCCTCCCCTAACTTCCTCTAATACACCTCTAACAAACCCTACCTTCTTGCATTATCCATTAATAGCAAGGGCATGAACAACTACATAAAATATCAGTGGTAACAGAAAACCACCATGTCTCAAGCCTTTGAAAGTTTCAAAACAAGGACCCACAAAATTATTAACTTTAACTTCAACATGCCCCCCTTTCATGAATTTCACAATCCATTCCATATATCTGGAAAATATTTTAAACTCGACATCTTATGTTCAAAAGACCATTTAAATTTGTCATATGCTTTTTTAAAGTCCACTTTAAAAATCATAGCACTATGTTATTTTAGCATGTATAGTGTGTTGGGGAACGTAGTAATTTCAAAAAAAAATCTATGCACACGCAAGATCATGGTGATGCATAGCAATGAGAGGGGAGAGTGTTGTCCACGTACCCTCGTAGACCGAAAGCGAAAGCGTTATGACAACGCGGTTGATGTAGTCATACGTCTTCACGATCTGAGCGATCCAAGTACCGAACGCACGGCACCTCCGAGTTCAGCATACGTTCAACTCGATGACGTCCCACGAACTCCGATCTAGCAGAGCTTCGAGGGAGAGTTCCGTTAGCATGACGACGTGATGATGGTGATGATGATGCTATCGATGCAGGGCTTCGCCTAAGCACCGCTGTGATATGACCGAGGTAGATTATGGTGGAGGGGGGCACCGCACACGGCTAAAAGATCAACTGATCAACTTGTGTGTCTATGGGGTGCCCCCTGGCCACGTATATAAAGGAGTGGAGGAGGGGGAGGGCCGGCCCTCCACTATGGAGCGCCCTGGGGAGTCCTACTCCCACCGGGAGTAGGATTCCCCCCCTTCCATGTAGTAGGAGTAGGAGAGAAGGAAATGGAAAAGAGAAGAGAAGGAAGGAGGGGGCGCCGCCCCTCCCCCTAGTCAAATTCGGACTAGGCCTTGGGGGGCCGCACAGCCTCCCATCTCTCTTTCCCCTAAAGCCCAATAAGGCCCATATACTCCTCGGTGAATTCCCGTAACTCTCCGGTACTCCGAAAAATACCTGAATCACTCGGAACCTTTCCGATGTCTGAATATAGTCGTCCAATATATCGATCTGTACGTCTCGACCATTTCGAGACTCCTCGTCATGTCCCCGATCTCATCCGGGACTCCGAACTACCTTCGGTACATCAAAACACATAAACTCATAATACAAATCGTCACCGAACGTTAAGCGTGCGGACTCTACGGGTTCGAGAACTATGTAGACATGACCGAGACACGTCTCCGGTCAATAACCAATAGCGGAACCTGGATGCTCATATTGGCTCCTACATATTCTACGAAGATCTTTATCAGTCAAACCGCATAACAACATACGTTGTTCCCCTTGTCATCGGTATGTTACTTGCCCAAGATTCGATCGTCGGTATCTCAATACCTAGTTCAATCTCATTACCGGCAAGTCTCTTTACTCGTTCCATAATGCATCATCCCGCAACTAACTCATTAGTCACATTGCTTGCAAGGCTTATAGTGACGTGCATTACCGAGAGGGCCCAGAGATACCTCTCCGACAATCGGAGTGACAAATCCTAATCTCGATCTATGCCAACTCAACAAGTGCCATCGGAAACACCTGTAGAGCACCTTTATAATCACCCAGTTATGTTGTGACGTTTGGTAGCACGCAAAGTGTTCCTCCGGTATTCGGGAGTTTCATAATCTCATAGTCATAGGAACATGTATAAGTCATGAAGAAAGCAATAGCAACATAATAAACGATCAAATTCTAAGCTAACGGAATGGGTCAAGTCAATCACATCATTCTCTAATGATGTAATCCCGTTGATCAAATGACAACTCATGTCTATGGCTAGGAAACTTAACCATCTTTGATCCAACGAGCTAGTCAAGTAGAGGTATACTAGTGACACTATGTTCGTCTATGTATTCACACATGTATTAAGTTTCCGGTTAATACAATTCTAGCATGAATAATAAACATTTATCATGAAATAAGGAAATAAATAATAACTTTATTATTGCCTCTAGGGAATATTTCCTTCAGTCTCCCACTTGCACTAGATTCAATAATCTAGTTCACATCGCCATGTGATTTAACACCAATAGTTCACATCACCATGT
>NW_021225922.1:0-393 GCF_002162155.2 Triticum dicoccoides
TAGCAATTAGATGATGGGTTGTGAAAGTGACAGAAGCTTAAACCCTAGTTTATGCGCTATTCCGCAAGGGACCGATTGGATCCAAAAGTTTAATGTTATGGTTAGAATTTATTCTTAATACTTTTCTCGTAGTTGCGGATGCTTGCGGGAAGGTTAATCATAAGTAGGAGGTTTGTTCAAGTAAGAACAGCACATAAGCACCGGTCCACCCACATATCAAATTATCAAAGTAGCGAACACAAATCGAACCAACATGATGAAAGTGACTAGATGAAATACCCGTGTACCCTCAAGAATACTTTGCTTATCATAAGAGACCGTTTTGGCCTGTCATTTGCCCCAAAAGGATTGGGCTACCTTGTTGCACTTTTGCTACTACTATTGTTACTTGCT
>NW_021225923.1:0-1130 GCF_002162155.2 Triticum dicoccoides
ATGACATGATGTAGAGGGATAAATTCATGCAATATGATAAAAACCCCATCTTGTTATCCTCGATGGCAACAATACAATACGTGCCTTGCTGCCCCTAGTGTCACTGGGAAAGGACACCGCAAGATTGAACCCAAAGCTAAGCACTTCTCCCTTTGCAAAAAAGATCAATCTAGTAGGCCAAACCAAACTGATAATTCGAAGAGACTTGCAAAGATAACCAATCATACATAAAAGAATTCAAAGAAGATTCAAATATTGTTCATAGATAAACTTGATCATAAACCCACAATTCATCGGTCTCAACAAACACACCGCAAAAAGAATATTACATCGAATAGATCTCCACGAGAGAGGGGGAGAACATTGTATTGAGATCCAAAAAGAGAGAAGAAGCCATCTAGGTAATAACTATGGACCCGAAGGTCTGAGGTAAACTACTCACACTTCATCGGAGGGGCTATGGTGATGATGTAGAAGCCCTCCGTGATCGATGCCCCCTCCGGTGGAGCTCCGGAACAGGCGCCAAGATGAGATCTCGTGGGTAGAGAAGGTTGCGGCGGTGGAATTAGGGTTTTGGCTCCGTTTGATATTCTTTTTCTGCGAAACTCTGAAATAGGCAAAAAACAGCAATTCTGGGCTGGGCCTTCGGTTAATAGGTTAGTCCCAAAAATAATATAAAAGTGAATAATAAATCCCAATGATGTCCAAAACAGTAGATAATATAGCATGGATCAATAAAAAATTATAGATACGTTGGAGACGTATCAACCCCGCGTCGGTCACTACCCCGGTCCGCGCCACCCCGCGTCGTCACCGCCCTAGTCCGTGCCATCGCCGATGCCGCCCCCAGTGAGCCCCGGTCCCCGCGCCCCTGCCCTGCCCCCCGTCGCCGCCGCCGCCGTAGCCTCCGTCAAAAATATATGATTAGATGATTTTTTATAGATGTGATCTTCTTGTTCATATATCATATGATGTTTTTATATTGTTCATAGATGATCGATCATATTTGTTCATATGTATGCAAGCGAAGTCGTTGTAGTTATTTGTGTTGTTTAGGGTTAGGGTTGTCGAGGAAAGAAATTAAGGAAATAAGAAAAGAGAAAGAAAAGAGGAAGAAGGAAGAAGAAGAA